>NW_007137469.1:825-33021 GCF_000164805.1 Carlito syrichta | reverse complement strand
GGAAGGATCGCCGGAGCCCAGCAGGTCGAGGCTGCGGTGGCCGGGAGAAAAAAAAAATATATATATATATACAGTCACATGCCACATAAGGTATTTTGGTCAACAACAGACTGTACGTACAGCAGAGATAACATGAAATTATTATGAAGCTGGAAAGCTCCTATTACCTAGTGACATTATATCTACCATAATGCCATAATGTGCCACTCATTACTCATATGATTGTGGTGATGCTGGTGTAAACAAACCTATTGTGCTTTCAGTCATAAGAAAGTGTAGTACATACAATTCTGTGTTGTACATAATACTTACTAGTAATATTAAATGGCGATGTTACTGGTTTATGCATTTCCTGTACTATTTATTTATTTATTTATTTATTTATTTATTTTAGAGACGGTCTTGCTATGTTGCCCTATCTGGTCTCGAACTCCTAGGCTCAAGCAACTCTCTCACTTCAGCCTCCCTGGTAGCTGGGACTTCAGGCACTCACTAAAGCACCCCAATTTGTTATTTTAGAGTGTACTCTTTCTATTTCCAAAAGTTGATTGAGAAACAGCCTCAGGCATATCTTTCAGGAGGTATTCCAGAAGAAAGCATTGCTATAATAAGAGATGACCACTTCATGTATGTTATTGCCCCTGAAGACCCTCCAGTGTGTACTCTTTCTATTTCCAAAAGTTGATTGAGAAACAGCCTCAGGCATATCTTTCAGGAGGTATTCCAGAAGAAAGCATTGCTATAATAAGAGAAGACCACTTCATGTATGTTATTGCCCCTGAAGACCCTCCAGTGGGACAAGATGTGGGGCTAGAAGACAATGACCTTGATGGTCCTGACACTGTGTAGGCCTAGGCTAAAATGTGTGTTTGTGTCTTAAGTTTTAACAAAAAAAGTATAAAAAAGTAAAAACTAAAAACAGAAAATTAAAATATAGAAAAAGCTTATAGAATAAAGATATAAAGGAAGAAAATATCTTTCTACAACTGTATAATTTGTGTTTTGAGCTAAGTTTTACCTCAAAAGAGTCAAAATTTAAACAAATTAAAGTTTATAAAGCAAAAAAATTATGGTAAGCTATGTTAATTTATTAATAAAGAAAGAAAATGTTTTAATAAATTTAGTGTATCCTAGGCATACAATGTTTATAAAGTTTATGGTGGTGTTCAGTAATGTTCTAAACCTTCACATTCACTCACCACTCACTCACTAACTCACCCAGAGCAACTTTCAGTCTTGCAAATTCTATTCATGATAAGTGCCCTATGCAAGTGTACCATTTTTTTATCCTTTTTACCATCTTTTTTACTGTACCTTTTCTATGTTTAGATATGTTTTGTTACACAAATACGTATCATTGTGTTACAATTGCCTACAGTATTCAGTACAAATACATGCTGTAGAGGTTTGTAGTGTAGGAGCAACAGGTTATACCATATAGCCTAGGTGTGTAGTAGGCTATACTATCTAAGTTTGTGCAAGTGCACTCTATGATACTCACACGACAAAACTGCCCAATGATGCATTTCTCAGAATATGTTCCTGTCATTAAGTGACACATGACTATTTAGAAGGAAAAGTAAGTGGATAAAGAGTAGATGGAAGTTTCCAGTTTTAATAGACTTATAGATCAGATTTATGTGAATTTCATTTCAGTCTAATCAGTCTAATTCAACAAATATTTTTGAACAGCTATGTATTACGCACAAAAAAATACTCTTCTTATTACCATGCAGAATATAAAGGAGAAAAAGACATCGTGTCTTTGTCCTAAAGAATTTTTTATTCAAACAATGAATTCGAATTGGCAAACTCATGGCACATGTTCCATATGTTCTAATCCCTTTTGCATGGCAGGAAAGGCTAATTGTTTATGGCATTATTTTCCAATGAACTGGACAACATTTCACTCTGTTTTAATACTGTGATCCAGGCATTATCACCAATCAATCTAATTTGGTGCATGAAATAAAACCTATTTATCCCCCAGGGCTAGATAGATGCATACAAATTAACATTTCAGGGAGTTTTTATTAAGTGCTACATAGAGAATCAATATCATCCATCAGGAAGAGAGAGGATGAGAGGTTAATTTGAAATGAAGGTTTTTCAGAAAGACTCCATGGAGAAAGTGGCAATGAGCTGGACACTGAAGGATGTTGAGTACATCATTGACCCATTCATTTTTGACAACAACTCACAGATTTCCTAGTATACCAGGCAGTATGCTGAGTATTATCTCAGTGCTGATTTGATTCAAGTCCTATTTCCACTGTTGATTTTCACTGGAAAAATTTAGAAAATCCCTGAAACTCTATGGACCTGAGTTTCCTCATCAGCTCAGTAAGGATACAAGATGAGATCTTAGCAGACCTTGTGGCTCTTTAAACTCTGTGATGCTGTGAAAAATTATTCTGACCAGAAGCATGATAAGTTCAATAGCCACCACCCTGTTTCAGTAATCCCTAATACACATTATATTATAGCCTAGGAAAACATCTAATGTCTCTACTTGCAGTCCAAGAATGAGGCAAAAATGAATGTGGCAAGATGGAGCACAAATCTTATCCCCTTTCACTAAGGATTCAGGGCTGAGGATGGAAGGTCTTTCTGCATATCAGTGTTTGGGTAACTGCTAATTGGGTAACTGCTAATACTAATTCATAGTAGGTCAGCTGCTAAAGAAAACAATCTCTACTTTCAGTGCCTTAGCAACAGAAAGATGGGACTCTGCACAACCCAGTCACTTGGAGACCTAGGATTCTTCTCTTGTGTATCTTGGCCATGCATAGGACCCCAGAGTCCTCTGGCAAATCTCCTATATGCAGACATCTAGTAGGGAAGTTGCCATGTGGAAGGCATACCTTGTCTTAACAGCTTCACCACAGATGTGACACAGATCACTATCACCTTCATTTTATTAGTGGGAATTTGTTTCAAGACTACACATAGAGAGAGGCAAGAGTGATAGAAGTATAATATAGCTGAATGCAGAGGAAAAATAAATAGAATTTGGTGAATATATGGCATTTTCTCTACCACACTCTGTCTGATACTTTGTGGATCACATTTTTGTCTCAACACTCAAAATATCGATTCTCCTTTCTGGAAGTTTAGAGTGGAAAGAGATGCTGTTAACATTGTAGAGGATAGAATTTCTTCATTAATGCTAGAAACTTTCCTGAAAGAGCTATGGTTGAGCAAAACCTTCCCAACTTGTTTCTTTTCATAATGAATTATCCAAGTCCATGATGAACAATCTTCAGGATAGGGAAAGTAATGGCTCCCCCAGAGTAGTCATTCTCTAATCTCTAGAATCTGTGTATATGTTACTTTACACGAAAAAAAGGGACTTTGTAGACGTGATTAAGGATCTCGAGATGCGTGGATTATCCTGGATTATGCAGGTGAGCCTAATATAATCTCAAGGTGCCTTATAAGTGAAAGGGTGGCAGGAGAGTTAGAGTCAAAGAACGAGATGTGATGACAGAAGCAGAGATCAGAGCCACGTGATATGAGAAAGACTTCACTGCCCACTAGTGACTTTTGAAGACGAACAGAGGCTCCTTGTGCCAAAGAACGTGTGCAACCTCTAGAGTTTAAAAGGCAAGGAAACAGACTAGAACAGTTCTGCTGATACACTGGCATTAGCACAGCAAACCTAGAGGCTACCAACTTTCCTTCAGAGCAGTACAATAATAGATTTGTGTTGTTTGAAGTCACAAGTCTGTGGTCATTTATACAGCAGTATTATGAAACTAACACATGTACAGGACCAAAATTGATCATAGGTAATATGTATTGAGTGCACACTGTTGCAGGCATGGATCCACATCTTGCAGTTGTTAACTCATTTAATTCTCAAAGTAAACTTATGAAGCATGTATTATTCTTAGACTCATAAGGCATTGAGGAAATGGGTACAGAAAGGATAGGAAACTTTTTCTGTTATATAACTAGCAAGCAAAAGAATACATATATCTTCACCATTGGGATCATATCATTACAGACAAGGTTTTATATGATAGACCAAACACACACACACACACACACACACACACACACACACACACACACACACACCCCTCATAATATTTTGCAACTCCATCCTTCAAAAGCCAACAAGTTGAGATTGCTCATATCATTTTCAGCAAACCTGTAAGGGGAAAAGCCAACTCACGTTGTTAGCAGTCTGTTTTCCCATCCCTAAAATCTGGGCTTGTTCACATGACTTCTTTGTCTAATAGGACACCAGCAAACATGATGAAAGCAGAAGTTTGAAAAAGTGTTTGCACACTGGAGTTTTTCTTTCTTGCTGTTTTTTGAAACACAGTTACCATGAGGAAAAAAAGCCAAGGCTAACCTATCAAATGTTGGCGACATGGGTCCAGTTGCCCCTGTTCCCCTACCCAAGCTCCAGACCTGTGAATAAGGCCATGTAGGAACAACAAGGGCCTCCCCCACCCCCAACCAGCCCTCTAGCTGACTATACCACATGAGGGAGCCTAAATAGAACCTGCAGAAGAACCAGTCAGTGGAGTTCAGACCAAATTGCCTTCCCCACAATATCATGAACTAGTAAACGGTGAATATTTTAAACCACTAAGTTTCAGGGTACTTTGTTACACAGCAAAATCTAACTCAAAAAAATGGACCACTGAGGAGTTAGAGCACTTTGGGAATCATAGTCAATGTCCCAGGCTTTCTCAGCTAATTCTTGACTGGCTTGTGAAGAATTAGTATTGGGGTTGATGAAACTAGTTCACGTCCCTCCAAGCCTCCTAATAGGTTTTCTGAAAATAAAAGTAGCAATCTCAACCACTATTCTCTTAAGCAAAAGGGCAATGTGCTACTTTTAACCAATATGATAACTGGCATATTAGGAATATTATATGTAAGAAAAAATTTAAGCATCTATTTAGCATGAACAACATCTGCAGTTTTATGTAAGTACCTAGCAATTCTGTGAAGATCTTTGTGTCTTTTTGCCGTAGTTCTCCAGTTTCTACTTTAAAATATTTAAGACAAATATTTTTAATTGATAAAGTAATTGCCCAAACATATCTCAGTACATCAGAAAGCAGTTTCTGATGGGAGAGGGCGACAGGATATAAAGAAAGGTTTTCTAGGAGTATGGAGGAATTACAGGACCCAAACAGAAAAGTCCCATGATTGTTGCTGCTGTCTCAATCTAATTTATTATAGTGCATTTTTGATCCAAAGCCAGCCCATTCCCATACCCCAGATTTCTAAATGTTAGAGATGAAAACTCATGATTCCATAAACCACACCATTGCAGTTCTTTAACAAAATCCATTCCTTTTTTTCCAAGTAGTTTATATGATCCTAGAGTTCGCCAGAAAATTATATCTTGCCTTTGGTTTCACTAGGGAAATTATGCTTCCCTACTTCCCACAACCTTCTAATGCAACTGTATAAAAATCAAATTGTTTTTCTAGAAGTCCCCAATAATGCTTCGCATTTTAAGCAACACACACACACACACACACACACACACACACACACACACACACACACACACACAAAGAACCCTGGGTTCCGGCTCACTGTGATTTATGACTAACCCCTTCTGAGCAATTCCTATTTATACATTCATTTGTCGTGTCTCTGGGTGATATATTTTTGGCAACATCACTGGACACAATATAGAGTGTCCCAATTGTCCCCCTGAATCATAAGAAAACATTTAGCAGAAGTGAAAAGATATTGCCTTTTAATTTTCTTGTAGAAATCTATAGTTTGTGTAACATGACTCAGTCCAGTCCTGATTAATGGGGATGCATTTTACTCCCTGCAATAGCCAAGTCCACAGGTATTAAAAGCTCTCACAATCCAAATACTGGAATTAAATGCAAAGCCCTGTGAGCTCAGAATTTACTGCTCTAAGGAAGAGATTACAAAGGAATTGGAAATAAATCCAGTGGTAAATTTAAGGAAGTTCCTGAGCTACTGTTTCCTCCTGCAATGGATTCCTTGTGACTCTGAGTTGATAAACTGCTTGGATAAGAGCTGACCCCAAAGTAACCTCTGTACTAGGGGTGATGTAAGGAATGACTGTAACCATGGGAGTATCACATATGAATTTGGGGGATGATGTATTGTATACAAGATAGGATTATACCGTTGAGACTGTCAACAGTGAGGTCATGCCTGATGTCAGCTGCCCTCAGACAGGAGCCTGGACACAGAAACCATTCCTCTCAAAGCATCACTCTGACCACATTAGTATCACTGCTCAAACTGTGATAGCTGTGTGAAGCCTATGAAAATAACTCAAAAGACCTTAGCCAGACATAAAATTAACCCCCAACATTTAAATTCTCAAACCCCATTTTCAGGCACATCCTCTCCATTTTGTGATCTGCTTTTTATTCTCCCCTCCCACACCAAGCCATGGCTCATCATGTTCCTCCTTACTGGAAATAGCATCTGTTATGTTTCAAGGCTCTCCAATGCCACTTCCTTGTTGGTATGATCCTCCTGCCCTCAGGGGAAAGTGATGTCTTTAGCCTTTAAATGCCCTAGAATTATCTGCACTTTAAAAAAACTGTATGTATATATTTAAGTCGTACAGTGTTTTATAAGATCAGTATCTACAGTAAAATTGTTGCTATAGTGGAACAAATTAGCATATCCTCTCACATAGTTTTATCCATTTCTATCCCTATGGCAAGAGCAACTCTACGCATTTAGCAAAAATCCTCAATACAATACACTATTATTAACTATAGTCCTCATGTTGTACATTAGCTCTTGACTTGTTCATCCGACATAGTTGCTACTTTGTATCCTTTGACCTATATTGCCCCATTTCCTCCCTCACCATACCCGCCCTAGAAAATCACTGCTTTATTCTCTATTTCTGCATGCCGGGCTAATTTTACTTACTGGTGTACATGATTGGCATAACGTCCTCCAGGTCCATCCATGTGATATATATATATATCACCATTTCTTCATGTAATGTATATATATATCACAGTTTCTTCATCCACTCGTGCATTGATGGACATCTAGATTGTTTCCATATCTTAGCTACTATGAATAATGCAGCAATGAACATGGGAGTGCAGGTATTTTGATGAAGTGGTGATTTCAGTTATTTTGTGTATATACCCTGAAGAGGAATTTCTGGGTTAGATAGCTCTAGTTCTAATTTCTTTAGGATACTCTGTATTGTTTGTCATTGTTGTTGCAGCAATCTGCATTCCCACCAACAGTGTATAAAGATTCCCTTTTTTCTGTTGTATACACCCTCCAACACTTGTTATCTCTTGTCTTTGTTATAATACCTACTCTAACAAGAGTGGGGTGTTATATAAAGGTGGTTTTAATTTGCCTTTCCCTGATGATTAGTAATGTTGAACACCTTTTCATGTACCTGTTGGGTATATTTATGTCATCTTAGGAGAAATCTCTATTTAAGTTTTGGCTCATTTTAATTTTTTTTATTGCTGCTAACTTGTATAAGCTCTTTATAAATCCTGAATATTAACCTCTTATCTGATATATGATTTGCAAATATGTTTCCCAACAGGTATGCTGCCTTTTGATTTTGTTGTTTATTTCCTTTGCTATACAGAAATGTTTGGTTTGAATTAGTCTCATTTGTAACCGGGATTTGGGTGTGATATCCAAGAAACAATTGCCAGTGCCAGAGTAAAGGGGGTTTTCATCACATGTTATTCTAGGAGTTTTATTATTTCAGGTCTTATATTCAGGTGTTTTTCTTTTTCTCCTTTGAATTGATTTGTGTGTGCTGTACTATAAAGGTTGAATTTTATTCTTTTATATATGGAAATCCAGTCATTTCAGCATCATTTATTGAAGACTCTCCTTTCCTCATTGTGTCTTTTTGGCATCCTTGTTGAAAAGTAGTTGACTGTATATGTTTGGATTCATTTTTGGGCTCTCTATTCTGTTCCACCGGTCTATGTATTTGTTTTTATGACAGTACTGTACTGCTTTAATTACTATACCTTTGCTATACAATTTTAAATGAGGAAGTATTATGACTCCAGTTTTTTTTTTTCCTAAGAATTATTTTGGCTATTCGGGGTTTTTTATGGCTCCATACAGATTTTAGAATTTTTTTTAACTTTGGTGAAGAATGTCATTGGGATTTTGGTAGGAATTGCATTTAATCTGTGTATTGTTTTAGGTCGCATGGAGATTTTTTATAGTATTAATTATTTTGATTCATGAGCATGGAATATCTTTTATTTGTGTCCTTTTCCATTTGTTTTATCAATGTTTTATAGTTCTCAGTGCACATATCTTTCATCACCTTGGTTATATTTATTTTTGAGTATGTTTATGTTTTTGTAAGTGATATTTTTAAAAATTTTTTTAGCTAGATTTTTATTTGTACACAGAAATGCCATAGAATTTTTATGTTAATTTTGTACCTTGCAACTTCATTAAATTTATTTATAAGATCTAACAGTATCTTGGTGGAGTCTTTAGAAATTTCTACATATAAGATAATTACATATAAAAATAATGGGATAATTTTGCTTTTTTCTTTCTGATTTAAATACCTCTCATTTATTTTTCTTGTCCAATTTCTCCTGGTGGTACTTCTAATACAAAGATGAATATGAGTGTGAGAATGGACATCTTTGCCTATCAGATATTAGAGGAAAAGTCTTCCCCATTGATTACTATATTAGCTTGAAATTTTATTGTTGTTGTTTTATAAATGACCTTTGTAATGCTAAGGAACTTTTCTTCTATGCCTAAACCATTGAGATTTTTTGTCATGAAAAATGTTGAGCTTTATCAAATGTTTTTTCTGTGTTAACTGATATGATCTTATGATTTTTGTCTTTCAACCCATTAATGTATTTCAATGATTGACTTATATGTTTGTTTGTTTGGTTGGTTTTATTTATATGTTAAACCAGCCTTACAAATCAGGAATAAATCTAATTTGATCATGAGACTTACATTAAACATCTTATAGTTATAAAAGACTCTTTTACTAATAACTTCAGTTACATACAGAAACTCCAGGCCATTAGACTTTTACCCTCCTGGCACAATTTATATTTTTGACTTCACAATTTGCATCCTTTTGTATTATGTATTTCTTAATAATTTATTGCAGCTATGGTTATTTTTGACTGATTTTACTTTTAACCTTCGTTATTTGTAAGTATGATTTACAAAGTACAGTAACAAAACTGGAGTAATCTGGATTTGACTATTTATTTACATTTACCAGTGAATTATATACTTTTATATTTTTGAGTGTTAGTAATTATAGTACTTTTGTTTCCACTTGAAAACCTCCCTTAAACATTTCCTGTAAGGCAGGTCTAGTGGTGATGAATTCCCTTAATTTTTACTCATCTGGGAATACTTTATTCTCCTTTATTTCCAAAGGACAATTTAGCTAGGTATAGCACTTCGAATATACTATCCCACTCTTTGCTGGGCTGCAAGGTTTATGCTAAGAAATTCACGATTATAGATTGAGCATTTCTTATCCAAAATCTGAAATACTCCAAAACCCAAAACTTTTGAACACTAACATAATACTACAAGTGAAGAATTACAAACCTGACCTTATGTGATCAGTCACAGGCAAAATGCAGTCAAAACTTTATTTTGTGCACAAAATCATTAAAAATATTGCATATGGAATCTCTATCCTGTTCCATTGGTCTATGTGCCTGCTTTTGTACCAATACCAGGCTGTTTTGATTATGGTGGCCTTATAGTTTGAAGTCTGGAAGTGTGATACCTCCTACTTTGTTTCTCTTGCTAAGGATTGTTTTGGCTGTTTGTGGTCATTTATGTTTCCATATGAATCTCTGTATTGTCATTTCCAGGTCTGAGAAGAATGATGTTGGTAACTTAAGGGGTATTGCATTGAATCTGTAGATTGCCTTTGGTAGGATGGACATCTTAACAATGTTGATTCCACCTGTCCATGAGCATGGAATATTTTTCCATTTGTTTGTGTCTTCTTGGATTTCTTTAAGCAGTGTTTTGTAATTCTCATTGTAAAGGTCTTTCATTTCTCTGGTTAGGAAGATGCTGAGGTATTTCATTTTTTGTGTGGCTATTGTGAATGGGATTGGGCTTTTTATTTGGGTCTCTACCCACTTGTTGTTGGTATATAGGAATGCAACTGACTTTTGCACATTTATTTTGTACCCTGAGATTTTGCCAAAGTCCTTTATCAGTGCAAGCAGGTTTTTGACAGATTCTCTCAAAACCGCAATTCCTCAACCAACTCATCTTTGACAATGCTTCCAACAACAACTACTGGGGAGAAGAAAACCTATTCAGTAAATGGTGCTGAGAAAACTGGCTGACCACATGCAGAAGATTGAAACAGGACCCCTACCTATCACCATATACAAAAATTAACTCTAAATGGATCAAAGACCCAAACATAAAACCTCAAACTATAAGAATCTTAGAAAAGGAGACACCCTTATGGAAATTGGAACTGGGAACCAACTCCTATCCAAAACCCTAAAGGCCAATACCTTAAGAAGTAAGATGATAAGTGGGACCTCATCAAATTAACGAGCTTCTGCAAAGCAAAGGAAGCCACCAAGAGAGCAGGGAGACAGCCCACAGAATGGGAAAAAATATTTGCCAACTGTATATCTGACAAAGGTCTAACATCTAAGATCTACAAGGAACTCAAACGCATCAAAGGGAGAAAAAGCAAACAGCCCCTTTAAAAAGTAGGCAAAAGACATGAATAAACACTTCTCAAAATAAGATATGCAGGTAGTCAACAGACACATGAAAAAGTGCTCAGCCTCAGTCATCATCAGAGAAATGCAAATCAAAACCACATTGAGATACCATCTAACTCCTGTATGAATGGCCATCATTAATAAAACAAACAACAACAGATGCTGGCAAGGATGTGGAGAAAAAGGAACACTTCTGCACTGCTGGTAGGAATGCAAACTTGTACAACCTCTTTGGAAAATAGTGTGGTGATTTCTGAAAGAACTAGAAACTGACCTTCCATATGACCCAGCAATTCCCCTATTGGGGATATACCCAGAGGAACTCAAATTATTCTACTTAGAAGATACCTGCACACGTATGTTGTTGCAACTCTATTTACAATAGCAAAAACATGGAACCAAACATGTTGCCCATTGAAGCTGGACTGGATAAAAAAAATGTAGTGCATATACATGATGGAATATTATGCAGCCATAAATAAGGACAAATATAGGGACTTTGCAGCAACCTGGAAGGATTTGGCGTCGATCATACTCATCACAGAAACAAAGAACAGCGTTCCATATGTTCTCACTCATAAAAGGACCTTGAACAGTTATAATGCTATAAGAAAGCAATTGGCAGTAATGGGAAACTGTCGGTGGGCAAGGGGTGGGGTGAGGTGGGGTGGGATTGGCAATTGAGGGAATCTGCTAGGGGAGGGAGGGGCATACTTCGTCAACAGGGGTACCTGTATGATCAATGTTTGTAGACCTAACCTTGAATTGTACCCCACATCTTTATAATAAATTTTTTTTTTAATTGCATTAAATGACTTTCTGGTTTTTGTATAAGATATATATAAAACAAATCAATTTTGCATTTAGGCTTTGGTTCCATCTCCAATATATCTCATTATTTTGATGTAAACATTCCAAAAGCTGAAAAAATTTGAAATTTGAAACACTTCTGGATCTCAAGCATTTTGGATTAGCATACAAGCCTGTAGTCTAGTAGAGATTCCCTCTTAAGTGACTTGATGTTTTTCTCTTGCAGCTTTTAAATTATCTTTTTTCTTTTATTTTTGACAAATTAAATATAATATGCCTCTGAGAGAACATCTTTGGGTTGGATCTGTGTGAAGAGTTTTGAGCTTCATGAATCTGAATGTTCATATCTCTTCCAAGACTTAGGAAGTTTCCAGCAATTATTTTATTGAATAAGCTTTTTGTTTCCATGTTTATCTCTTTTCCATCTGGTATTCCCATAATGCCAATGTTTGTTTGTTTAATGATGTCCCATGCGTTTGGTAGGTTGTCTTCACTCTTTCATTCTGTTTTATTTTGTTCCCTCTAACTAGGTAATTTCAAAATACCTATCATCAAGTTCAGAGACTCTTTCTTCTACTTGATCTAGTCTGCCAGTAAAGCTCTCTACTGTATTTTTTTAAATCTCATTCATTGAATCCTCGGTTCTCAGAACTGTTTTTTTAAGGATAACTATCTCTTTATTGAGTTTCTCATTCAGAACATAAATCGTCTCCTTGATTGTATCTTACTGAGAATTGTATCTTATTGAGTTTCCTTTAAAAATCATTATTTTGAATTCCATTTCAGACAACTACTCTAGTTCTTTTTCTTTGGGAAATCTGGATTTAAAAAATGTGGTGCATATACACGATACACAGGATATAAGAAATATCAAAAAGCATATACATGATATACAGGATATAAGAAATATCAAAAAGCAAGGAAATCTGACACCAACAAAGGAATGCAAGAATTATTGCATTCCTTTGTTAGTGTCAGATTTCCTTGCTTTTTGATATTTCTTATATCCTTGTGTTGATGTCTGTGCATCTGGTGGAGGGATCACCTCTTTCACACTTTACAGAGTGGCTTTTGTAGGGAGATACTTTCAACTGGTGATGGGTCTTAGTGTGCCATTTGATAAGGGGTGGTGGCTCTGATTCCAAATAGATGCAATAGTATGACCTGTAGACAAGTTCTTCAGTTGTAATCAGTGCCAGCAGTGACTGGCTCTTTAGTGGCTAGGCTATAGAAATTTGTGACAGCAGCAGTGGCATTATAGGTTATTAGGGTCCTCAGTAGCAAGGGATTTGGGGATCATCCTGTTTTCATTTCCTCACAATAGGGAGTCTTAGCTGAGGTGATCCCTTTTGGAGTCAGATCTGACATGGCCCACACACAGCTGCAACAGACCTATATTCCAGGGCATTGGTGCTCAGAGTGGTTGCAGAGCCACATCCTGGGCTCGGGGTCCCATGAACCTATTGTGTCACCTGGGTCTTGGGGTACAGATTCATTCTCTAAAGAAGGATTGCATGCAGATTTCCCCCAAAGCCAGGCATACCTCAGCAACATGTGCGTACAAAGTGGATTTGTAGCTGTGATTCTGACATTGGGAGATAGGGCACAGCACAGGCCAAACTCTAAGAAAGGGAACTCTGGAGGTTTGGTTTTGGGTAGCAGGGTACAGCTGGAATTTGAAAACTAGAGCTGATAAAGCATAATGAAAGCTCAGGCCCCAGGGAATGAGGAACTGCTACACCCTGGGATGGTGAGACATGACAGTATCCCAGACTCTGTGAGACCAGGTGCAGTGGTAGCAAGGACCTCCAAGTGGTGGTGCACAGCTGTCACTTGGGTAAGGGAGGTGCATGAATCAGCACAGTGATGACTCCTCTTGATGGAGAGCAGCATGTTTCAGCAGCTCAGACTTGGAAGGCTAATTCAGTTCCAGGGAAGCTGGGTACTAGAGTTTTTTGACCTGTAGGACAAAGTGACTCAGATTAGCCAATGCTCTGTTTCCCCACATCAACTCAAGCACAGATGGGCATGACTGCTCTGGATGGCCAAAGCACCAATTATTTTGAAGGCAAGAGAACCTCCTTAAGCTCAGGTACATGGGGCGTGACTGCTGGACAACCAAGACACCAATTTCTTAGAGAGAAGGTACCACTTTAGCTTATGGAGGGTATAGCAGAGACTGGGGGGATTAGATGAGCAGCTCTGCAGAAGCTTGGTCCCACTGGCTAAAAAGTGTGGCAGCGGCTCTGCTTGGAGGTGGTGGGCCACCAGGCAGGGGTGGTACTGTGGTGACAAAGCCTCGGGTGGAATGGTGCCTTGGCTACTCACCCCCAAAGCAGGGCACACTCTAGCAGTGGTTCCAGTTTCAAGACGTCATAACACAGTAGCCACACAAGCCATGGAAGGCACAGTGTTTGCTCTTTATCTGGAGGGAGCATAGCTCTGTGACTCCAGGGAACTCTCTTAGTTGGGCTTAGTGCTGTGAGGACTGTAGGAGTCCTTTGTGGTGAGAATTATAGATGTGCATGGTGGTAACGAAGACTGCAGTGGTCCTCTTGTTTATCTCTGTCCCATCATGAGACATCTCTTCTGGTTCCCATCTGATCCTAAATGGGGAATGGGACAGTAGAGGTGAGGTGCCTTTTTCCATTCTCTCTGTGGCCACTCTCAGTTTCTGTGCTCTATAGGGTTTCTGCTACTCCTTTGATGTACTCTGGTACTCTCCTTCAGTTATTTTCATCAAAAAATAGTTTTTTATTTATTGCTTTTTTTTAAAATTGCTTTGTTCAGGGAAAAAAGTACTTAGGGGCTTCTAGTTGGCCAACTTGCTGACATCCTCAGTGTTCTTCTGCACTTTGGCAGGATAGCTGAATTAGTCTGCTCAGGCTTCCATAACAAAATATCATGAACTTAATTCTGGAGGAGGAATGTGTTCCACTTTTCTCCATTCAGGATGACATTGGTTGTGGGTTTATCATACATGGCTTTTATTATTTGGAAGAATGTTCCTTCTATACTTACTTTTCTGAGAATTTTTTAAAAGAAGTGACCCTGGATTATATCAAATACTTTTTTCTGTATCTGTTAAAATGATCATAGGATTTTTGTTTTTAATTATGTTTATGTGGTGGACAATATTTATTACTTGTGTATGTTGAGCAATCCTTGCATCCTTGGGATAAAGCTCACTTGATTGTGGTGGACTATTTTTTTTTTTTTGATGTGATGTTAATTCACTTTGCTAGTATTTTCCATCTCTGTTCATCAGGGATATTGGCCTGTAGTTTTCTTTTTTGTTGTCTTTTCTTGGCTTTGGTATTAGGATGATACTAGCTCTACAGAATGAGTTAGGAGAATTCTCTCCTTTTCAGTCTTATGCAATAGCTTCAGTAGTTTGGTAGAATTTGGTTGTGAATCTATCAGGTCCTGGACTTTTTGGTTAATTTACTGAATCAATCTCACTACTTGTTATTGGTCTGTTCAGAGTTTCCATTCCTTTCTGATTGAAGGTTGGAGGATTGTACGTTTCCAAGAACTTATGCATTTCCTCTTGTCTAGTTTGTTTCCATAGAGGTATTCATAATAATCTAGGAGGGTCTCTTGTATTTCTGTGGTATCAGTTGTAATGTCTCCACTTTCATTTCTGATTGAACTAATTTGAATCTTATCTTTTCTTATTTAATCTAGTTAGTGGTCTATCAGATTTGTTTATCTTTTCAAAGAACCAGCTTTTTGTTTAATCAAACCTGCGTATTGCTCTTTGGTTTCTATTTCATTTAGTTCTGATCTAATTTTTGTTATTTCTTTCCTTCTGCTAACTTTGGGTTAGTTTGTTTCTGTTTTTCTAGTTTCTTGAAGTATGTCATTAGGTTGTCAATATGTGTTCTTTCAGTCTTTTTAACGTGGACCTTAAATGCTGTAACTTTTCCTTAGCTGTGTCCCAAAATTTTGATGATTTGTATCATTATTGTCATTCATTTTGAGAAATTTGTATTTTATTTCATTTTTGACCCAAAGATCATTTAGAAGCAGATTATTTAATTTCCATATCTTTGATTGGTTTTGCGAGTTCTTTTTGGAGCTGATTTCTAGTTTATTGCACTGTGGTCTGAGAATGTGCTTAATATGATTTTGATGTTTCGGAATTTCTTGAGACTTGTAGCTTACTATATGATCTATCTTGAAGAATTTTCCATATTCTGATGACAAAATTTGTATTCTGTAGTTTGGGGTTGAGTGTCCTTTAGATGTCTGTTAGATTCATTTGCTCTAGGGTCCATCTTTTCTCTTATGTGTCTTTTTATTAACTTTCTGCCTTGATGATCTGTCTATTGCTGTCAGAGGAGTGTTGAAGTCTCCCACTGTTATTGTATGGCTGTCTAGCTCTTTTCTTAGGTCTAGTAGAATTTGTTTTCTAAAGCTAGGATCTCTGGTGTTAGGTGCATATGTATATAAAATTGTTATTTCTTCTTGTTGAATTGATCCCTTTATCATGATATAATTACTTCTTTGTCTTTTTCCACTGTTGTTAAAGTGCCTTTTATCTGATATGAGAATGGCTACTTCTGCTTGTGTTTGGTTTCAATATACTCTTTTACCTTGAGTCTACAATCGTTGTGTTTTAAGTGGGTCTCTTGAAGGCAGTAGATATTTAGTTTATTTTTTACCCATTCTTCCAATTATATCTTTTAAGTGGAGTATTTACATTCAGGGTTATATAATGTTGTGTAAGATACTGTTCCATTCATCATGTTCATTATTACCTGGTTGCTTTGTTTTCTCTATTGTGCCGGTGTTTCATAAACCTTGTGAGCTTTTTAAGTTCCAGTGTTTTTTTCTACTGGTATATTTCAACTTTTTTTTTCAATGTTTAGAACTCCTTTGAATATTTCTTGTAAAACTAGTCTAGTGGTGACAAATTCCCTCAGTGTTTACTTATCTGAACAAGATTTTATTTCTCCTTCATTTATGAAACTTAGTTTTGCAGGATGTAAAATCTTTGGCTGACAATTATTCTGTTTGAGATTGAAGATAGGGCCCCAGTACCTTCTGGTTTATAGAGTGCACTAATAAATCTGCTATTAGTTAGGTAGATTTGCCTTTGTAAGATATTTGATGCTTTTTCCCTCACTGCTCTTAGAATTCTTGCCTTCATATTTATTTTGCATAATCTAGTGATTATATGTCTTGAATTATATGACCTTTTGGCAATGAATCTTCCAGGGATTCTTTGGACTTTTTGTATCTGGATATTTAGCTCTCTGGCAATGCCAGGGAATTTTTCGTCAATTATTTTCGCAGATAAATTTTCCTAACTTGTTGCTTTCTTTACTTCCTCAGGATCACCTATGAGTTTTAGGTTTGGATGTTTTACACAATCCCACATTTCTTGGAGACTTTGCTCCATTCTCTTGATTCTTTTTTTCTTTATTGTTATCTGATTTAGTTCATTTGAAAGCCTTGTCTTCAAGTTCTGAATTTTTTTCATCTACATGCTCTAGTTCATTTTCCACTGCATTTTGTACTGCCCTAAATGAGTCTTTTATTTCCAGAAGTTAAACTTTTCTTCTTTAAGTGTCTATCTCTTTGGAGAACTTTTCATTCGTACCCTGAATAGTGCTTTTTAGTTTAGTTTTGTTTTTTTCTCTCTTTCTTTTTTTTTTTTACATTGACTTTCAAATTTCTCTTGGATTTCATTGGGCAATTTTATAATTATCATTTTAAATTCTATCTCTGGAATTTCAAAGATTTCATTTTGCTTAAGATCCATTGTTGATGAGTTATTGTGGTCTTTGGGGGGTGTTGAAAAACTCAGTTTTTTCATATTGTCAGAATTGTTTTTCTGGTTCCTTCTCATTTGGGTAGAATATTTCTTACTGCTTTTGCTAGATTTGTTTTGATTACTCTCCACTCAACTTGTGGATGTGACTTTAATGCATATAACTTATACTCATCTAGCTTTGATTCTGGTGTTTTCAGTGGTAGAGGCTCTGTTTGAGTTCTTTGGTTACAGATAATCTTTGAGCAATAGCTTTCTCAGGTGCTGCATGTAGTTCCAATTATTGTGTATGTGTGTAGATTTACTACCTCCTATGGACCTAGACTGCCAGGGGGCTCATGAAGCTTATCTTGTTCTCCAATGGTATCATGCACTCTCTTTTCTTTTTTCCCTCATTATTTTTTATCTGGGTTGAACTGTTCGGTCTTCAGGCTATTAGAAGTCACCTGTGGGTAAGACCTGGTTGCAGCTGAAGCAGGTGCTTATATGTAATACCCCTATGGTGGGCTAAAGTCTCAGCTCTGATATAGGGTATGAGGGAATTTCCGCAAAGTGCACTGAGGTCTTTGCCAGGGGTCGGGAAACAGCCACCTCACCTCTATTACCAGACTGGCAAGAAAGTGGTCCACTTTTCATTATTCCTCTGTCCTGTTTTGAATTATCGTATCAAGCATGTGCCTCAGTCCTTCTGTAGGAACCTTAAAGTTCCTTGGAGGGAGGGAATGGGATTCCATCCCTTATGCTAGCCTGAGCCCAAAGGACCCAACTACCATGGGTTGTCAGTGCCCCAGAAAGCTATATAAGTATCATCAACAGTTGCACTCACACTGAGCTCTCTTGAGAGAAGAAAACGTCTACAGTGGTGGGTATGGGGATGGAGAAGTCCCCTTCTCCACAACCTTTCATGGCCACCAGGGTTGCTCAACTGCTTCCCCACTGCCTGCCCCCCTCCCCCTCGCCCGTACCCAGCTCTGTGTCTGAGTCTCTACTGAAGGAAACTTCCCTCAGGTTGAATCTCTACCTCTTGATGAGATATTTACCTCTATAGAGACTCTAGCTTAGTTTCTAAGAAATATATACTTATATAAAGGACACTTTGGAAAAATGGTCCTTTTTTGTTACTTGCCCCATCCTCAGCCAGAATCTTTATATGATCTTCTACTACGAAATTCTGAGTTAAGTAACTGAAACCCTTTTGTCCCTTTATTGTATGATATATCTTCTCACCTTTGCCCTATATCTGGAACAAAATGGGTCTAAATCTTCCATTCCAGGCATTCCTCTGACTGGGACTCTCCGTGTAACATTTGGCTTTCCAAGGGCAAGGCAGTTCCCAAGATGCCACATCCAGACTTCATCTTAGCATGACTTTAGTCTGGAAGAGTACAGAACCAGTTGAGAGGTTGATCCAGATTTAACTGGGCATATGTCCATATGTACATCACTCCCCATGGTGGCTCCATTGTGCTTCTTAAAAAAATCTATTTTGTCCTTGAACCAGAACAGAGGTCTGCTCTCATGGGGAGTTGGGTGATGGGAAAAGTTGTAGACTTTTAGAGCTCCCTAGAGATTAGAGGGGATAACCCACACCAAGACCTGCCACTGATTTATCTCTACATATATCACAGCACCTAGCCCAGGGCTCAGTCCGTAGTAACTGCTCTAGCAATGTTTTTTAAATGACTAACTGAAGTAATTACTGACTCATTTTCTGCCAAATAGTTTATTTACTTTTCTCAAACACAGTCATGAACAAATCATATAATTTAATGTTTGTAATTGAACTTGACAGTCACTGAACTAACCTCCCACTCATTCTCTTTCCATCTGAGTATCATGTACATAACTGGATAAGCTCCATCCTCTGTAATGCACAGTAACCATAGGGCTCCCAGAAGACTTCTTCAGACAACAAGACACCTGCTGCTTTACAGCCTACATTCAGTAGCCCAGATTGCTGGGACTAGTTGGGGGAGCTTCTCACCAACAAGTTTGTTGCAGCAACTGCTCCTTCAGCACAGGAACACCTTCAGATGGAGTGTTGATCATATTGCATAACGCATTCTGGAAAAAGATCAGTACATCAAAATGTGAAAAGGACAGATTGTCCTGATCTTCCTCTTAACTTTAGAGCTAATTGGCAAGCAGATTTCCACTAAATTTATCTGTCTTTCAACCACTATTTATGGAGGTAGCTTGGTATGCTAAGGCCCGGATTAAGATCTGTCCCCTACATCTTATTATTAAAAGTTTAAAACATACAAAAAAGTTGGAAATATTTTGCTGTGAACACCCATATTCCCACCACTTCAACTATAATTAACATTTTGCTATACTCACTTTATCACATACTACCTTTTGTTCAAAACCAAGATGCTCATTGACCCATTTTAATCTAGGTTAGCTTTTGAAATCCTTGCTTGCATGCCACACGCTTATTTTAATCTTCATGCATTCATTAAACCAGTCATCTGTTCAGATACATTATGGGATGTCTTCTACTATGTGCCAGAAACTTTGATAGGTGTTGGAAATGCAAAGATTAATTAAAACAGTGTCTCCTATGAAGGAGTTCCCAGTCAAGTGGAGGAAATTGTGGAAGGTAGAATAATGGCTTCCAACAGTATCCACATCCTAATCTCTAGAACCCATGAATATATTAGGTTACATGACAAAAAGAATGAAGGCTACACATGGAATTAGGATTTTCCTGGATTGTCATCAGAGGTATAAAAATCAAAACTGCCGATGAGGTGCCACTTCACATGGGTCAAGATAGCTATCACTAAAAAGTCAAAAACCAACAGGTGTTGGCGAGGCTACAGAGAAAAGCGAATGCTTCTACACTATTGGTGGGAATGTGAGGTTTAACCTTTGTGAAAAGCTGTATGGTAATTTTTCAAATAACAAAAAAATTGAGCTTTCATATGATCCAGCAATCCCTCTCCTGGAAATATACTCAGAAAAGTATAAATCACTCTACCAAAAAGACACCTGCACACACATGTATTGCAAAACTATTCACAATAGCAAAAACATGGAACTAACCCAGATGCCCATCAAAAATGAACTGGATAAAGAAAATGTGATACATATAGACAATGGAATACTATGCAAACATGAAGAAGAGCAAAATCTTGTCCTTTGCAGCAACACAGATGCAGCTGTAACCATCATTCTAAAAGAACTATCACAGAAACAAAGAACTGAATACCACGCGTTCTCACTCAGAAGTGGGCACTAAATTTTGAGCATACAGGTACAAAGGTGAGAACAACAGATGCTGAGCACTGCTGAAGGAGGGAGGGAAGGAAGATAAGCAGCACACAACCACCCACCGGGTACCATGTTCACTACTAAGGGGGAGAGAGGCTGGCTAGAAGTTCAAACCTTCCCTTCATGCAATCTACTTATGTAGCAAATCCTCACATGTACTCTGCAACTCTAAAATAAAAATAAGTCAATAAAAAGAGTTTCCTGGATTATTCAGATAGGCCAAATGTAATCACAAAAATCTTTAAAAGAAAGAGGGATAAAATCAGCGGTGAGAGGATGATATAACTCTAGAAATTAAGGCACAGAGAGTTGTAGCATCATTGGCTTTGGAGATTACATAATGGGACCATCAGCTGGTGAATGTGAGTGACCTCTCAAAGAGGGATGAGCTAATGAAATAAGTCCTCCCCAGAGCCTCTAGAATGAAGTGCAGGATTTCGACACCTTGATTTAACCCAGTGAAGCCCATTTCAGAATTCTGTACTACAGAACTTTAAAATTATAAATTTGTGTTTTAAGCCACTAAGTTTTTGGTAATTTGTGATGGCAGCCATAAGAAACTGATGCAGAGATAAACATTCATGTATTATTATGATGCCAAGTGACATGTCTTATAGTGTAAGTAAGCACGGAGTTATGTTGGAAAACAGAGCATAGCCAAGAAAAGATTCACATCCTTCTTGACAGAGGGACAAGAAGAAGGTTATTAGGCAGATACACAGACAAAGACATTCTGGACAAAAGGAACATTTTTATAATGTCTCAGAGACATGAAAAATACAATATGTTTTTGCAATGGTAGACTCTATGAAGACTTATGTCATTTTTAATCCTATAAAAGCCTCACTTTTTTGAAAAAAAAAATTAGCTTATTGAAAAGAAACCAAAATACAAATAAAAAATAGAATATGAAAACCTTATAAAACACAGTATCTCCAAAACAAAATTGTAAAATGCCAATTAACTTTTTTGCAACAAAAATATCTAATCATGAAAAGGATGCATTTCAATATATCTAATTTATCTGCTGTGCTGTGGGCAAGGACCCTTTCAAGATCACTCATTCTGAAAGCCTCTTTTTTTAATAATAAATATGTTATGTTGTCTCCTTTATTACTCTGAAGTAAAAGGTATAGATAGTGAAACCTACACTTACACATACAAGTATGCATATATCATAACCATAATATGGCAGATGAATAAAAGTAAATTATAACAAAATATATATTTCAATATACAGTTGTTTTTCAGGCATGATTGCCTTTGAATATTTAATAGTCATTTGCTTACATCTATGCATACTTTCACTGTGAGTACAATAGATACAAATGCAAACTAAAACAGGTGTGTTCTGTCACCAAATTCCATGAGCAGTGTTACCATCCACGACAGCATTTTTTAAGAATTGGTGATGAAATCTTGATAAAATTCCTTAAAGTAAAATTATACTTTTAGTTCAATGTAAATGGTAGTTTCATTGCCTGGGGAAAGAAATCTGTGTATAGTGAAATCACACCCCTCAAAAAAGGAAGTTTAGGTAGAAGTTAGAGGAAAGATATTTGCTTTTGACATTAAAAATATAGAAGAGGAGAATCTTCCCATTCTTGCCTCTGGTTGTGGTTGAAGAAACGGGGGTACCTAGAACTGCCGCGAACTTCTTGAAATCCCGAAGAGATAGCTAAGGACAAAGCCAGTGTGAGTCTTTGATGATATCCTTGAGCTACTGATTTCATAAACCCTGGAAAGTCTCTGTGTTCAAAATTCTTGTAACATAAGATACATTCTCTTATTGTTTAAGCCAATTCTGGCTTCTTTCTTTGACCTACAGCCCAGAGCAATGTGATGGACACACTGAGTGATGTTACACTGTCACAGGCAGATCAGATTGTAACAGATGCTGTTAATGGCCCATCATTATTTTTCTCAGAGTTGTTATAAGGATACAAGATATACTACACAAAAACAAAAAACTGAGCACATCTTTAGTCCATTATAATTGATAGGTGTTGGGGCTACATATCAGATTCCAAGTGCTGCTGTAATTAATTATCACAAACGTAGTGGCTTAAAAAATACATATTTATTATCTTACACTTCTGTAGTTCAGAAGTCTGAAAAGGGTTTTACCGGGTTAAAATCAAGGTGTTGACAAGGTTGATTCCTTTCTGGAGGTTCTACAAGAGACTATTCTCTTGTCCCCCCTGGTTTCTAAGGTTGCTCACATTCTTTCCTCTACATTCAAAGCCAGAAATTTCATCACTACAACCTCTGATCCAGTCATCACTGACTCTGACTCTCCTGCCTTTCTCCTATAAGGCCCTTCTTTTCACATACCAGAATAATCCAGGAAAATCTCCCCATCTCAATCCTTAACATAACCACGTCTGCAACGTCCCTTATGCCACATAAGGTAACAAACTGATAGATTCCTGCCTGCCACAAGTTGAGAGAGAGTGGTAGGTGGAGTCAATGTTACATATGGATGGGAGAGCATTTAAAAAAAAAGAAGCAAGTGTGCTTTGCTCAGCTCAGTGTTTATACCCATTCCTTTATATATTATCCAGAGATCACTGAATCATAAATGACAGAAACCCAAAACAAAGTAAATGAAGCAACAAACTAGGATTGCATGGTTGGCTCGTAGAAGTGCTGGCTTCAGGGTCGGCTCTGTGGCTCAGCCTGTCTTCCCAGCACTTTGGCAGGCCAAGGCGAGTGGATTTCCTAAGCCCGTGGGTTTGAGACCAGTCCGGACAAATTGGCAAGACCTCATCTCTACAATTAACCAAAAATTAACCAGGCATGGTACCGTGTTCCTGTAGTTCCAGCTACTTAGAAGTCTGAGGCAGAAGGATCACCGGATGATATCCTTGAGCTATTGATTTCATAAACCCTGGAAAGTTCCTGTGTTCAAAATTCTTGTAACATAAGGTTGACACTGGGGTGGCCATGAGCGTGCCACTGCACTCCAGAAGTGCTGGCTTCAAGACAGTTGGGTCCATGGACTCAAACAACATCATGAATATGGTCATTTTTTTTTTTTTTGTCCCTTGTTTCTCTGCCTTCCTTTGAATTTTCTTCATTCTTGACAGACAGGAAGATAGCCATCAGCAGTCCCAGGTACATATTCTTATAGCTAAGGACTCCATGGAAAAGAGAGCCTTATTCCCCATAGTTGTAGGAAAAAAATTCCAGGACTGATGGTCTCTGATTGGCCTAAGCCAAGTCATATGCTTGTGCTCTGACCTAGTATATGGTGCCTGTATCAATAAAATCATATAGACTGAGAATGAAGAGTAATGTTTATATAAAATAAATCAGGGCACTGTGAGCAGAGGAAGGAATTTGAGTTCTGGGCAGAGATGATGCCCTTCTCAACTCCCTCCAGAGAAAAATTAACTCTTTGGAGGCCCTCTTGGGTGGGACCATCTGGATGCTTGTGCTTCAACTTCAGTGCCAGTGTGGGAAAATGCTCCTGGCAGTGACAGTGTGCTACAGCCAAACTGCAACTAGATTTAGAGACAGGACAGAGGTAGACTTCATTCCCAGGCACAAGGACCAACCTGCTCTTCTGCAGCTATGCCTACTCTCCCTTTTTATATTTGTAGGAGAAAGAGCAACTGCAATATATGCTGAGAATCCAAGGACCCATTTGGAGATCCCAGAAGCCCTGGCTCATAGATAGACATTCAAATGCTAAGAAAGAGAAGAGAGGGGCTGCTCACCCAATATACTTTTCTAGGACGATTTCATGGACTTCTGTATACATAGAGGTTGAGCACAAGAGCTGTGATGGCAGATGGCTTGGGTGGAAACCAGTCCCATTATTTTCTCATTCTGTGGATCTATTCTATCTCCTTATGCATATTTTCCTCATCTGTAAAACAGGGATGATAATAGCACACATATTATGTGGCTTTTTGGAAAATTAAATGTTGACTGGAGTATCAGGACACATTTGGAGGAAGGATTTTACAGATGATCTAGTTCCTCCCACAAGCAGACATGTAGAATAGCTCTGCCCAATGTCACACAGAGATACAGGCAAGCAGTAGAGACTAGAATTCACTCCTCTCTGTAACTGCTCTAGTGCAGGACCAAAACTGGTGCAAGAGTTACAGAATAAAACTAGTTGTCAATAGCACTCACTGTTGGCATTCCACTGTATCTGGGCCTTATAAACATTCATTCATAAAACCTTCACAACTATTCTAAAAACAACCCTTATTAGAACCTATGAGGGAACTAAAGTTTAGTAACATTAAACTGCTCTTCCCAAACCCACAGCTTCTAAATGGTAAAATAAAGTCTGTCTTTTTGTCTTTAAATCTCGGTATACTCGTACTGATCCTCCACACTCATAGGAACATGAAGGCCACAGATCAGGAGAGGAACAGACAGGCAGCCACAAGCCACATTGAATGAGATGCCATAATTAGAACTCCCAGGAGATGGAAGTAAGAAAACAAATGGAAGAAAAATGTTCTTGGGGCTCTTGTAGTTTGGATGTGTAACCAAAATATGCAAAACAAAGAGTACTTATACATTTTCTGTGTTCTGATTAAGGCTATAAAGTTTGACTCATTTTATTAATATGATTATTTCACCTACAGTGTCATTTTCTTGATTTTATTTCATGAAGAATCTAGGACACTGAGAAAGTTTAGCAATTTCCCCAGAATCAGTGAGCTGGCAAGCAATAGAACTGGGACACAAACATAGGTCTACACATGCTGGGTCGACGCTGAAAGAGTCACATGAAGAAAGTCCCAAACAAGTGCCCAGCCTGCAGCTGCATGGAGCTCACATACACATCTCAGCAGGACTCGCATCCCTACCATTTTCCTCCTTTCTCGCCTGTGACAGTCCTGCTGCTACCAGCTTATTTAATTCTTGCAATTTGCACTATTTCTCACAATCTGTTCTCATTTTCTAACAGTGCTTACTCAATAGCTACGCTATTTCCCATGAAACCAGGCCAATAAATGTACAGAAGGTCCCCCACGTACTGTGAAACCTGAGTTTGGTAGGACCCAAATAGGCAAAACTATTTGGACAACTCTCACAGGCAGGAATCTCCATGCAGGGAGCTGATTCTTATTCTTGACCTTTAATCAGCTCCGCCACAACTATTGAAGCTAGGAGATAATGGGAAGATAGCCCCCTGGACCAGTTCTTTGAAAATGTCTGTTGCTTACTTGATAAGAGTGAAGTAAAACAAAAGCAGTTGGCTCTGTTTCCTGTATGTACATGTCACTGTTGGTAAATACAGGGATGACTATGATCCAGTCACTGTCCTCAGAGACACGCTTTTGTGGGAGAGGCAAACAGGGCAACAGGCAGTTCCCACATGGGAAGCCTGAGGACCAAATGGTGCACAGGAGCAGGCTAACTATGTGGGAGTATAATCTGGGAATTTGCACAATTTTGCACAGGGCTCTGCATTTAGCACGACCTGTGTTTGGTTTCATGCTCTGCTGCTACTGTATTGAAATTCTTTTTTTTTTCCAGTTCATGTTATTTTTAAATTATTCTTTTAATTTTTTTATTATTATTCTTTTTTTCTCCCTCCCCTTTAATTTTTTTATTTTAAAGATGTGGGGTACAATTCACGGTTAGGTATACAAATGTTCATGCTGCAGGTACCCTTGTTAATGAGGTGTGCCCCCTCTTCCCCAGGTAGATTCCCACTATTGCCAGTCCCACATCCCTGCCTCCCTCCTGGCAGTGCCAATCCTTTTCTTAGAGTATTACGATAATTGTTCAAGGTCCGCTTATGAGTGAGAACGCGTGATACTCGGTTCTTTGTTTCTGTGAAAGATCACTCAGTGTTATAGACTCTAAGTTCATCCAGGTTGCTGTGAAGTTCATGATCTTGTTCTTCTTTATGGCTGCATAATAGTCTATCATGTATATGTGCCACATTATTTTTTTAATAAGGGGCCCCACAAGTTGATTTTGCATTGGGCCCTACAAATTATGTAGCCAGTTCTGCACAGGAGATGTCTTCCTTGTCCAAATGATGGAAACAGACTTGACTCAGGGAGGAGTGATGCCCTTTGAAGGATAAAAACACAAAGAAAATGGAAGTGAACACTACTTTTATTTTAGCATAGAGGTGTGAAAGAGCTTGACTAGGCAAGAACTCCCAATATTTATGGTTAAATAAGATGTGGGTTGGGCACAGTGGCTCAAGCCTGTAATCCCAGCACTTTGGGAGGCCGAAGCGAGAGGGTTGCTTGAGCCCGCAGGTTTGAGACCAGCCTGGGCAATGTGGTGAGACCTCGTCTCTACAATAAATTAAAAAATTAGCCGAGCATGGTAGTGTGCTCTGGTGGTTCTGGCTACTTGGAAAGCTAAGGCAGAAGGATCCCCAGAGCCCAGCAGGTCAACACTGGAGTGACCGTGAGTGTGCCACTGCACTCCAGTATGGGCAATGGAGTGAGACTCCAACCCAAAAATAGAAAGAAAGAAAGAAAAAGAAAAGTTACTATGGGCACAAAATAAATTGTAGAAGGATAAATGTAAGACAAGGATTGATCACTTAGGATGCAACTGTTACCATCCAGTCAAGCAGTAAGGAGAACAATAAAATGGGGGGGAATTAAGGAATCAAATAGATATTTAGGAAGTAAAATGGGTATAATGAGGTGTGACAAACACTTTAAGTTCCCTACCATATAATGATTTTCCTATTCTTCTTTATGGATATAACCCCAATTAAGGGGGTGACAACAAGGAGTTAAAATAATCCCTTTTTCATTCTTCTTTGAAGTTGGAGATTGTGATACAGTCCCAACCAGGGAGATACATGCAAATGGCCCTGGTCACCAGTGGAGGGCAGCTTCTGGGAAAATCTACTGTTAGTCTGATAAAAACAGACTCAGCTAATTCATGCCTGGTGTTCACAGCCCTCCTCATTTCTTTTCATTTTGTGATTGTAAGAGAATTGCATGCTAAACACAGAGGATCAGGAAGCTGGAAGGAATTTAGATCCTTGATGATTTCTGCCAACATTGTCACTTGCTTCCAATGGCTCGCTTTTAGACTTCCTGTTACTGAGAAAAATGAAACCCAGTTTAGCTAATCCACTGTGGACAGGCCTCTGGTAAAATCCACTGCATGCAATCCTAACAGACATGGTTAATTATTTGCCAAATACTTATGATGAGGAAGCCATAAAGGATGAGGGTAAGTTCCATTTGTAGACCACAAATGCCCACATAGATGACATGTGATATTACAGTAAAAGCCACTACAGGATACCAACAAGGCTTTACAGACCCAGCAAGTATTGAAGGTGATAGAGCACTAGCAGCACATACAAATGTGGAAGGGAAAAAGGAGCAGGTGATAATGCAGCAGAAACCCAGGATTTCATCATTAGGTATGCCAGGTCTAGAAAAACAGCATGGTAGGAAGCCACGGACTGCTCAGCACAGCACCTTAAGGCATGCTGAAACCAGATGTTTGTGGAGATGGAAAAGTAGAGTAGCAGATGAACTTTAATCTCAGTTTTCTCCTAGTAACTTTCGAAAAAACTAGAAATGATATTTACTGGTAAAGTGCTGCAGTACTTCAGAATTGAATGAAGGTAAATGACTCGGATAAGGACACAATGTTAGTGAAGGACGCAGGCAGGACTTCTCACAAATTCAACAATCCCTACATCTCTAGGGAGAAAACATGGAGAAGCAGACACTGGCATTAAGTATGTCGAAGCAGCAGAGAACCTGATGTCTACCAGCGGTGACAGAAAGGCACACCAAGTCATTCTTAGGGGAAAGAGGTGAAGCATGGTCAGAAATCACAGACCAGAAATGAGAACAGAGACTCTGGCCAAGGGACCATGAGAAACAATCACATACCTCTGGATCAGAAAAGAAAATAAGGCTAGAAGAGCAAGGCCGCTCAGAAGCCCTGGTCCATGACCTTCTTTTGGGAAGTCCATTCTGGAAACTGGGCCTACGGTGTAAGCCACATACTTCCAGATGGCCAGGGAAAAATAGAACCTTCCTGCATGTTATGAGAGAAGGACAAAGACCTCAGCTTCCCTTAACCTCTAATAATCAAAAGAAGAGACTTAGTATAAAATGTTCTCAGCATGATTCTGAAGGCTTACTATGTGTCAAGACTGTGTGAGGCACTTTCTATTACTTGTTTATTATTATACATTATCTCATTGGTTAAAATCTTGGTTCTATCATTTTCTAATGATGGATAATAAGCTTTGCTTCTTAACATTATTGTCAAGGTGAAAGTAGACGGGGACATCCTAGCAAAGAGTGTGACCCAGAGCAAGGGTTCAAAAACTACTGTTTTACTGCACATTCAACACCTTATGGAGTAATATTTTTATAGTATAGATAAACAAATCTGAATTTAAAAAGTGCAGCGTGTCCCAAAATAAATCTGAAGTTTGGGTACTGTACTTCAAATGTGGTTGTAGATTCCACTGTTTCTCAGCTAATAATAAACACCTGATATTGGCCAAGCACTGGGAGATATGCTTTGTATATACTACATTATTTAATCCTCTCAGCAGATCTATGGGATAGGTGTTTTTTATTTTGTGCATTTTCAAGTCCCTGAGTTCCAAAGTAGGTCTGTGATCTGAACTAGGCTCTTCATCTGCAGAGACTATGCACTAACCATGAAATCTAGGTTTCCCAGCACCAAAAACTTGTCCAGAAACCAGTGTCCTGTTGCTTAAGTCAATGATCTTGCCTTTTACACTCACAAGAAAGACATGTGCAATCCCTTTTCTGAAATACATTTGGATCTGATTGCAGGAATTGGTTCGGTCAATTAAGACGCACTAGGGGGAATAAATAATATGTGTAGTTTATCTGGAAAGTGACCTAGATTCACCTAACAAAACATTTTATCTCTCATGTTGGAAAAGATAATGATGAGAGACCAGGGAGGAGCAAAACATGTGTGACTTCATGTTCAAAAATACCAATTCCCACCAGAGCTCTGAGTCACAGTGCCCTAGGAGATAAGCAGTGTCCAGATTCTTGGGAAAAATTAGCATCAGGACTCAGGGACTAGACCAAACTTAAACAAATCATTTTTTTCTACCCTTTTTACTAACATCTGTCCTTGTTCAACTCTATTTCATTGTTAACAACAGAAACAATAATAGTTTTTTACTTATTGAGCATGTTCTGTGTGATTCACATTTGTTATGTTTAATTTTTAACCTTCAAAATAAAGATTACAACCCCCAGTTAAAAATAAAGAAGCAGTAATTCACAGAGGTGACATAAATTATCCAATCACAAAGTTGGTAAACAGTGTAGGTACAATTCAAACTGAGATCTGTTTCGATCTAAACTCTGTGTTCCTAACCATTTGGTTGCATCTACTGGGTCTTACTATCTAAATATACTTTGTGTTTTTCCACAGCCTTGCATCTGTTCACAGATGCAAGAATACCTTTATGGAGAGCCACCAAAGTCTGAACCAAATTTGCTTTAAGCATGGTTTTCACCATTAAAATGTTTCTAATTCCTCTTTTTCCTTACTTTTAATCAAATGTGGAATCACCTTCCCCTAAATACAAATTGCATTTAGTTTGTTTGTTCTGTGGTGCTTATAACTGCTTTGATTATAACCAAAATATTTCTGTCTGATTTCTTCCTTTTGTAGGTAAAGATTCTCCATGAAAACAGTTTCTGCCTGTTTTAGCCACCTCCCTTGGGTTAAGGGAGGTTAGAGGAGGTTTGGAGAAAAAGTAAGAGTTAGATGCTAATGATATCACTGAATAGGGGCCCAGGCTCAGATGTATAGAAGGGTCCATCATCTCATCTCTACTCCCATGTGCTCAAAGGGCTGGGAATCAAGAGAAAATGAAACTCTGAGTCACTTTAACTTGAAACACTAAAAAGTCCAAGCTTGACAAAAATAAAACGATGTGAGGAAGTGGAGATGACTGTATGGAATTTTAGGAGCTGAGAGAACCCAGGACCTCGTGATACAGTGGCTCCTGTTCCTGGAGTAGAGTGGAAAGGAGTGAGGAAACAGGAGTGAGATAAAGTGGTTTGTCAAGTGTCTTATAGCTAGTACGTGGCAAAGTAAGCATTCTAAATCAGGCAGTGTACAAATAGACAAAATGCTATACTGTCTCACTAAATATCATCTACTTAGTTGGTTAGTAAACTATGAGTTCCTTGATAAAAGAGATTTTGCTTTTTATTTCTAAATTATTGGAATTTAGTACTTAGAAGAACCTCCCATAAAATAAAATTGAAATTAATTAAATTGAATTAGATGAAATGTTACTTAAATTTTACTCACATCCTACTAGTATCTTACTTAAAACTAACATTTTCAAATCTTTTTTTTTTTGCTTTCCTCAAATCTGTTGCAAATTCTCAGAGTTGTTTGTGCCTGGGTAGAAGTTCAGTCATTATGTTATAATTCATCTTGACACCAATCCTTTGGCATTGCCACATTATGCTTATGGGAATTATTCAGATTCAGCAATGATTGATTAAATTCAGGTAGTGAGTTTGGCACTTTCCTGTGTCATTCGTTATTTCCACAGCAACTTTGTAAAATATATGTTATCTCCATTTCACAGATGGGCAAAAAAATGCGTAAACCTAAGCTCAAAGATGCTCAGGGACTCACCTAAATCTAATTATTGACAGATTTTTGGACTAGCACCCACCGATGTTTGTTTGTTTCTTTGTATGTTTGTTTTCACCTGCTGACTATTTCTAACATAGTGCTTCAGGCAATTCATTCAGGATCTTGCGCATATTAGCAATTCAAAAAGTTTTACTGATCAAGGAAGACATGAATGTATACTGAACAACGAGATGTACTAGAAACAACCAGCTAATAGCTTCCCAAAACTTCAGTAAAGCTACAAAGACAACACAAATAACAGTAGTAATAGAGGTAAACTTGTGGCTTAATTTGTTGAAGGAGTTGCGAGCTCCTTCTATGAATGCTGTGGTGTGACTCTTTTAGGTATCCTTAAAGGAACTGAGGGGGTGAAAAAAGGGAACTGGACAAAGGCTGACCAGCAAGAAACAGGTCTCAGAGTCCCAAACCTGGGATTGAGTTTATTTTACACTAAAATGTTTTCAGTATTTGGAAACATATATCTACACTAAGGAACCCTGGAAATTGTAAATATGTAGGTAAATATAAAATATATTAGTCCCATTTTTAATGTTTTAAAAAATTAGTAACCACAGAAAGCAAAATTATATCAATGTATTATGAGGTTTTTAATCAGGATAGAAATAAGATGTATGATAAGAAAAACATAAGTTATCAAGTTTAAGGTTTATGTATTATATGTAAACCAATATATGAAAAAATCCAAGAAAAAACAATAATTAACGTAAAAAAGTGTAGCTAAAAAGTCAACCATGAAAATAAAATGGAATACTAAAATACACTTAATTATGCTTAAGGAAGGCAGAAAAAGTAAAAGAGAACCGTCTTCCTCTATCATGAAGTCAGTGTGGACAGGACAGAGGGACCAAGACTGCATACTGCTGAATAGACAGACTGTAAAGCAGAGGGAAAAGTGAACAAAGCCAGAAGACCCTCATAAAGAAGAAAAGGTCA
>NW_007137469.1:0-805 GCF_000164805.1 Carlito syrichta | reverse complement strand
GAAAAGGGGGAGAGGGAGAAAAATCTACAGAAATGAAGAAAAACCAAAAGAAGAGTATGGATCTCTCCCAGACGCTGAGAGAGCAGACACTGAGAAAACTGACTTTGGAATACAAACAATGAAAAGTCCCCAGAATGAAGGGTCTCAAAATGCAAATGTAGATATCAAAACAATAATGGAGAGATTAAAAAGAATTGAGGAGACACAAGAAGAAACTAGGAAGGAGCTGATATCTGAGATAACAGTAATAAAGAATACTGTGAATGAAATAAATAACAAATTGATAAGCATGGAAAGCAGAATTACCCAAGCAGAAGAAAGAATCTCAGAGCTTGAGGACCAAAATATAGAAATAACCCAAACTCTTAAAAACACAGAAAATAAGCTCAAAAAGACAGAACAAACCCTTCAAGAGATGAGTGACTACCTCAAGAGGCCTAACCTAAGAATAATCGGACTCCCTGAGGCAGAAAGAGAAACAGAGACCACATTGGAACAAACTTTCCATGAGATCATTCAAGAAAACTTCCCTTATCTAATCAGTGATGCAAAAATTCAAACACAAGAGATTCAGAGAACCCCCGTAAGACAACAAATGAGAAGACCAACTCCTAGACAGATAATAATTCGCCTAAATAAAGTAGGCACAAAAGAAAAAATCCTAAAGGCAGAAAGAGAAAAAGACCAGATCACCTACCATGGAAGACCAATCAGAATAGCAGCAGATTTATCTGCAGAAACCCTGCAGGCTAGGAGAGCTTGGAGCCCTATCTTCAAAGTCCTAAAAGATAAACAATTCAACCAA
>NW_007137468.1:0-741 GCF_000164805.1 Carlito syrichta | reverse complement strand
AAGATACTGTGAATGAAATAAATAACAAATTGATAAGCATGGAAAGCAGAATTACCCAAGCAGAAGAAAGAATCTCAGAGCTTGAGGACCAAAATATAGAAATAACCCAAACTCGTAAAAACACAGAAAATAAGCTCAAAAAGACAGAACAAAACCTTCAAGAGATGACTGACTACCTCAAGAGGCCTAACCTAAGAATAATCGGACTCCCTGAGGCAGAAAGAGAAACAGAGACCACATTGGAACAAACTTTCCACGAGATCATTCAAGAAAATTTCCCTCATCTAATCAGGGATACAAAAATTCAAACACAAGAGATTCAGAGAACCCCCGCAAGACAACAGATGAGAAGACCAACTCCTAGACACATAATAATTCGCCTAAATAAAGTAGTCACAAAAGAAAAAATCCTAAAGGCAGCAAGAGAAAAAGGCCAGATCACCCACCATGGAAGACCAATCAGAATAGCAGCAGATTTATCTGCAGAAACCCTGCAGGCTAGGAGAGCTTGGAGCCCTATCTTCAAAGTCCTAAAGGATAAACAATTTCAACCAAGAATAACCTACCCAGCCAAGCTAAGCTTCATCAGTGAGGGAGAATTAAAATCTTTCCCAGATATCCAATCCCTAAGAACTTATGCAGCCACAAAACCATCTCTACATGAAACACTTAAGAACGTACTAAACACAGAAGAAAAGGAAAAAAGAACAACGTTCTTCACAAAAGTACAGGGAAAAGAAT
>NW_007137467.1:0-821 GCF_000164805.1 Carlito syrichta | reverse complement strand
ATACTGTGAATGAATAAATAACAAATTGATAAGCATGGAAAGCAGAATTACCCAAGCAGAAGAAAGAATCTCAGAGCTTGAGGACCAAAATATAGAAATAACCCAAACTCTTAAAAACACAGAAAATAAGCTCAAAAAGACAGAACAAAACCTTCAAGAGATGAGTGACTACCTCAAGAGGCCTAACGTAAGAATAATCGGACTCCCTGAGGCAGAAAGAGAAACAGAGACCACATTGGAACAAACTTTCCATGAGATCATTCAAGAAAATTTCCCTTATCTAATCAGTGATACAAAAATTCAAACACAAGAGATTCAGAGAACCCCCGCAAGACAACAAATGAGAAGACCAACTCCTAGCCACATAATAATTCGCCTAAATAAAGTAGGCACAAAAGAAAAAATCCTAAAGGCAGCAAGAGAAAAAGGCCAGATCACCCACCATGGAAGACCAATGAGAATAGCAGCAGATTTATCTGCAGAAACCCTGCAGGCTAGGAGAGCTTGGAGCCCTATCTTCAAAGTCCTAAAGGATAAACAATTTCAACCAAGAATAACCTACCCAGCCAAGCTAAGCTTCATCAGTGAGGGAGAATTAAAATCTTTCCCAGATATCCAATCCCTAAGAACTTATGCAGCCACAAAACCATCTTTACATGAAATACTTAAGAAAGTACTAAACACAGAAGAAAAGGAAAAAAGACAACGTTCTTCACAAGAGTACAGGGAAAAGATAAATATACACGAACCAACCCCAAAAGCAAAAGAAAGACAAAAAAAAAGAAAAGAAAAAAGAAAAACCAAGTGGAAGACCATAACTC
>NW_007137466.1:0-3905 GCF_000164805.1 Carlito syrichta | reverse complement strand
CTGTAGTTGTCAATTTTGAAGGCAGAATTATACCATGTATTTCAACGTATTAAAGGAAAAAGGAGTTATCATTGGGGTATTTTACAATTCTTAAAAAATCAATTCCTGCATTTTGAACATTTCACGGCCCATCCCTGAATTGTAACCATTTTTAAAGTAAAAAAATTTTAAAAATAGAATAAACAAAGTTAGTTGCATGTTTTACAGTTTTCATTTCTTTATTTAATTATTTATTCTAATTTTTTTGAATGTGGGGTACAATTCATAGTTAGATATGCAAACATTGATTACAAAGGGTCTCTGATTGATGAGGTATGCTCCTCCTTTCCTTAGCATCCCTCCACTGCCAATCTCACCCCTCTCCCTAAACAGTATTCCACTACTGCTAATCACTTTCTTACAACACTATAAGTGATCAAGTTCAGCTCATCATTGAGAACATATGGAACTCTGTTCTTTGTTTCTGTGATAAATCACTGAAAATGACCTACCGCATATCAATCTAACATTCTGTAAAATCCTTCTATGTGTCCTTTTTTATTATGCATAATATTCCACTATGTATATGTCACATTTATTTTATCCATTCCATCTTTGATGGGCAAAATGATTGGTACCATGTTTTATTGCAATTGTGATTAGAGCTGCAAGAATCCATACTCATACAGGTATCTTTTTGGTAAAATGATTTGAGTTCCTCCTGGTATATGCACGACAGGAGACTTACTGAGTCATATGGAAGGTCAATATCTTGTCCCTTTACAAACCACCACACTGATTTGCAAAGATGTTGCTCTGCTTTCAGTCCACATGCCGTGTAGAAGCATTTATTTCTTCCCAAATCCTTACCTGCATCTGTTATTGTTTGTTTTATTAATGATGGTTAGTCTTACAAAGGTTATGAGGTATTTCAAATGGTTTCATTTGCATTTCTTTGATGATGAGTGAGGTTGAGCAATTTTCATATGTCCGCTGGCTGCCCGTACCTCTTCTTATGAAAAGTGTCCTATCACGTATTTTGCACAATTTTCAAAGTAAATGTTTGTCTGATTTTTCTGAGTGTTTTCGTTTCCTGTACATTCAAGATGTTACGACTTTTTACATATATATAGGTGGAGAGTCGTTTTGCCCATTCGGTTGGCTGTATCGCTACTCCTCTGATGGTTTCTTTTGTTTTGCAGAAGTATATTAATTTGATGAGATCCCACTTCTCGAACTTACTTCTTAAGGCATGGGTATTTAGGGCTCACAAGAAGAATTAGTTTTGGTTCTAGTTTCCCTAATGGTGTTTCATGTGTTTTCGAAGGTTATTATAATTTGGTGTTTTACGTTTAGGTCTTTGTTCCATTTAGAGTTAATATGTATGGCGATGGATAGATGTCCTGTTTCATCTTGTGCATGTTGTCAACCTTTTCCCAGCACCATTTGCTGAATATATTCTCCATTAACCAGTGGGTCTTGTAGGTTTTTTCAAAGATGAGTTGGTTGAGAATTTGATCATTTCATTCTCTGTCTTGATCCATTGACCCATGGACCTATTCTTGTACCAATACCAGGCTGTGTTGATTATCGTAAACACATGGTATAGTTTTAAGCCTGGAACTGTGATAGCTTCTGCTTTGTTTCTTTTCATAAGATTTTTTGGCTATTCATGATTCTTCATGGTTTCATATGAATCCTTTACTTTAATTACCAGTTCTGAGAAGAATAATTTTAACTTAATGGTTATTTCATTGGATCTGTAGTTCGACAAAAAGGCTAATTTTTACATTAAAAGAGGTAAGTAAAGTCATGGACACAAGCATGTTAAATTGCCATTGATGACATCAGCCTCAGAATTTTGACATCATAATAGGAGGGACCTTGACACCTGAGCAAACCTTAGGCTTTAAACACATGTGTACAGTGCTCTGCCAAATGTGGTAGACATGGTGGATTTCATTCGCAAGAAGTGAAGTGAATCATGTGTTCACACCTATCCAAAAATTTCTCCAGGGATAAGTGACCATTCAATATTCCTCTAAACGAGGTAATCTTTTTTATTTTAAAGCTGTCTTTATTGAGAGAAACGAGAATCTCCCAAACTCGGAGGGGATCTTAGGGGGTTGCCCAAGAGGTAGTCTTTTATTATTATGGTCATGGAGTCCTATTGGAGCTTGGTTAGAGAACTTACTTACACTGAATCTCAAGGTTTAGTTTTCAAAGAATGATATAGATCTGAAATCTCAATAAGTTTCAATGTAGGCAGAATAAAACATTCAGAATTTATGTGAGAAACACTGTAGTTGTCAATTTTGAAGGCAGAATTATACCATGTATTCCAATGTACTAAAGGGAAAATGAGTTATCATTGGAGTATTATACAATTTTTTAAAAAATCAATCGCTGCATAATGAACATTTGTGGAACAACCCTGAATTGTAATCATTTTTAAAGTAAAAAAAAAATAAAAATATTATAAAGTAATGAAGACAGTTGCATGTTTTGCAGCTTTCATTTATTTATTTATTTTACTCTTTATTTTAATTTTTTAAAAATGTGGGGTAGGGGGACGGGGCAAGATGGCGATGGCATAGGTGAACTGGTGACATTCTCTGAACGGACCAAGACTGCAAACTGCCTAATAGACAGACTGTAAAGCAGAGGGAAAAGTGAACAAAACCAGAAGACCCTCATAAGGAAGAACAGGTCATTGAGGAAGAGAAATAAAAGCAACCCCACCTTCCCTCAAAAACAGAATTGAAGAGGGGGAGGGAAAGGGGTAAAGGGAGAAAAATCTACAGAAATGAAGAAAAACCAAAAGAAGAGTATGGGTCTCTCTCAGACGCCTGGGAGAGCAGACACTGAGAAAACTGACTTTGGAATACAAACAATGAAAAGTCCCCAGAATGAAGGGTCTCAAAATGCAAATGTAGATATCAAAACAATAATGGAGAGATTAAAAAGAATTGAGGAGACACAAGAAGAAACTAGGAAGGAGCTGATATCTGAGATAACAGTAATAAAAAATACTGTGAATGAAATAAATAACAAATTGATAAGCATGGAAAGCAGAATTACCCAAGCAGAAGAAAGAATCTCAGAGCTTGAGGACCAAAATATAGAAATAACCCAAACTCTTAAAAACACAGAAAATAAGCTAAAAAAGACAGAACAAAACCTTCAAGAGATGAGTGACTACCTCAAGAGGCCTAACCTAAGAATAATCGGACTCCCTGAGGCAGAAAGAGAAACAGAGACCACATTGGAACAAACTTTCCACGAGATCATTCAAGAAAATTTCCCTTATCTAATCAGTGATACAAAAATTCAAACACAAGAGATTCAGAGAACCCCCGCAAGACAACAAATGAGAAGACCAACTCCTAGACACATAATAATTCGCCTAAATAAAGTAGGCACAAAAGAAAAAATCCTAAAGGCAGCAAGAGAAAAAGGCCAGATCACCCACCATGGAAGACCAATCAGAATAGCAGCAGATTTATCTGCAGAAACCCTGCAGGCTAGGAGAGCTTGGAGCCCTATCTTCAAAGTCCTAAAGGATAAACAATTTCAACCAAGAATAACCTACCCAGCCAAGCTAAGCTTCATCAGTGAGGGAGAATTAAAATCTTTCCCAGATATCCAATCCCTAAGAACTTATGCAGCCACAAAACCATCTCTACATGAAACACTTAAGAAAGTACTAAACACAGAAGAAAAGGAAAAAAGAACAACGTTCTTCACAAGAGTACAGGGAAAAGAATAAAATATACACGAACCAACCCCAAAAGCAAAAGAAAGACAAAAAAAAAAAGAAAAAGAAAAAAGAAAAAACCAAGTGGAAGACAATACTCAATAAGAACTCCATGATAGGGATGAACTCTCACATTTCAATAATTAGTCTGAATGTGAATGGACTAAAC
>NW_007137465.1:0-503 GCF_000164805.1 Carlito syrichta | reverse complement strand
AACTCACAGACATCACTAGCTAGCCAGGTAGCTATCTAGCTGACTTAACTAGCTGGCTACTTACCGAGCTAGTTGGCTGGCCCAGCTATCTTAAATAGCTGAATTAACCCAGCTAGCCAGCTGACTAGTCAAACAGACTTAAACTAGCTCACTACCTAGCTAGCCAGTTGACTATCAAGCTGACTTAAGTAGCTGACTTAACTAGCAGCTACCTAACTAGCCAGATGACTTAAATAGTTAGCTAACTTGATAGCTATCTAATTAGCCAGGTGACTTAAACAGTTAGCTAACTAGCTAGCAACTAGGTAACAAGCTGACTTAAATAATAGGATTCCTTGCTATCTAGTTAGCTTAATCGTTATGTAAAGTGCTAACTAGGTGACTTAATAATTTGACTTTTCTTGTTAGCTAATGAGCTTGCTAGCTGACTCATACAGCTGACTATCTAGAGTCTAGGTGACCATCCAGCTGACTTAACTCGTTAGTTAAATAGCTAGCTAGCG
>NW_007137464.1:0-4194 GCF_000164805.1 Carlito syrichta | reverse complement strand
AGGTGTATGTGGTATTGCAGTTAAGCTCACTAGTCATGTTATTGGGAAAATGATTGCATCTTAGCTCATCTTACTCATTTGGGCAAGTTATCAAACTTGGCTAAGCATAAGTCACTTTAAAGATTAAGGTCATAGTATATCTCATATGAGTGATTTTAAAATTAAATGAAATGATCCATGTATCACATTTAGAAATCACAAGTATGCATAGATATCATTGAGATAGATATTAATATCACTTATTGAATTATCTGTGCTAAATGAAGTTTATAAGAGTTCTTAGAGATAATCACTACCAAAGACAACAGATTGAGTGCAAGGTTATTAACTTGCATTATAAGATGAAAAGATTGAAGAGGAATATTTTGTTAATAGACATTAATGATTGAACAGTGTCATCTAACTCTTAAAATCTAATTTCATTTTAGTTTTTTTAATGGAATTGTATATCAAATATTGTTGTTTTGCAATATCCATGACTTGTCTGTATTTCCTTCAACAAATATCTGTTGAGTATCTGACCCAATGCTAGGGATTTAGTCTTATATTTTAGGAAAACATGAAAGGAGGTCTAAAAATTCTGCCCTCATAAGGATTGAAGGAATTAGGTCCATTTATTAGTAGCCAAAAATATGTTCAGGTTTGATAGCTCCTTTCACATATCTCAGAGTTCATAAGATTGAAGAAGAGGCAGTCTTGTTTAGGTAGAAGTTAGAAAGTGGCAGATTTTAACTCGAAGCTTGAAAAACCTTGCTATTGTGAAAATTGCTCTACAAGGCAGTGCTGCATTTATTCACAAGGTATACAATGTTTTGGAGGTATTTAAAACAAAGGTCAAAATGCACCTGTATAGCTTTCCCACATATAAAGAATGTTGAACTTTGGGAGAGTATTTATGAGTAAGATTTTAAGGGCCTATCTACTTGGATATAAAAAATTTTCAGTGATGCATAACACTTTTAAAAATTAAGAATATAAGCAGCAAACCATAGTAATACCTGGCATACCTGTGACTTTGTCCTCAGTAGAGCTTACAGGTATTTTCAGATCACTTTAGAATTGCTTAGATATGTTAAAATGTTGTTTGTGGCCAATATATCACACTCATATTCAAAATTGTAATTATCAGAGTCAACACTAGATCTTGTGTTATTTAATGTATATATGAAGTGATATATAACTACACCTCCAATTAGTTTTTTAAAAGTATTTTGATGTTATGTTTCTATATAATTATTTTTCTTTATAATTCTATATATTTTATTTTAAGCATTATAAAAAAATTTAGGAGGGCATTCATAGGCTTCACTGTGAATATGATCAGTGGCACCAAAAAAGTTAAGCTGTGATCTGATACTTGGTAGAATGGTGTCTGTCAGCTCTTTGTAGCTTGTGATTTAAGAAGCTCTTCCAGTCAATGGGTTCTACTCTATACCTAGGTACCATAGACAAGCTTTATCTTTTCTCTGCTCTTAACACCTGATGGATATTGTATTATATGGTTTTATGAGGACCAATGGTTTAATTCAGCAACATCTGAGCTCACACGCATATGTGTGTACATGTGCATGTGTGTGGAGTGGGAGCACGAGAGATGTAGTATACTTTCTAGATGACTTACTTAAATAGATGTATGAGTCTCCCTATTTCAAATGACTAAAAATGTAAGTTAAGCTGTATCTGAGATCTTTATTGAACATGAAAACAGTGCCAGTTCTTTTTGTGATTTTTAACATAAGAATATTTTGGGCTACCTCCAGAATATGGTGAGAAGGAACAGAAATTTGTTTGGGAAATGTATTCATTTGACTTTAATAATGTGCTCATTTTTATGTAGTTTTCTGAAATGACTTTTTTTCTTTTGAAAGAAGCCTGATGCAGTCCATCCAAAAGAAGCAAATCCCGCATCTCCTTTTACTGGAATTCGGCCTGCAAGAGGTGTATCTTCAACTTCAGAAGAGGTGGAAGCATTTACTGAGAAATTTCTTAAAATTAATTGTAAATATATTACCAGTATCAAGGTAATAAATGATTCTTTAGATAAAGCATTTAGTGATGCCTTTTTTTACTAATATATGACAGTTTTGCAGTTTGAATCATTAACATCAGCAAATGGTTATATATTTACAAAAGGTATTGGTGATTCTCTTAGTTTGTATTGATATGGACCTTGCTGATAACTTCTTACTGGGTGGTATGTTGCAGTTGTTAAAGGCAATGGGATATAAATAAATTCACTACAGTAAGGCACAGGTAATTTGCAATTGATAGAATCTTTTATAAAGCATATATAAAATGACCAGTACTGGATACTGTGTAGAGTGCTAACTTTTGCAAACTTAATATAACATAGTAATAGGAAGATAACTAGTATTTATTGAGTACCTACTGCATATCAGAAAATACTTGAGGTTTTTAAATGAATTTATCAATTGAAACAATCCTGTGAAATAGGCAGTTTTAATTCTTCTTCATAGGGGTGAATGAAAAACCAAAACAAAACTAAAGAAGTTAATAGGTCCAATACTTCTATATCATGGCCAGAACCCAAACCTATTTTGAATCTCTTATCTACCACACCTTGCTGTTTTCTAAGCAAAATACTTTAACCTGCAGAGGGAATATTGTAAAATAACTGGAAAATAAACTCTAGGTTGTGCTTAAAAAATTACTATAACATGATACTACTGACTTTAGAAGCCACACATGACAACTACTTTTTAAAGTTATACTTCATTAATTATGAAATTATGAGTATTTGAAATACAAGCATTTAGTGGTATAAATGTCCACCTAAATAGTGTTTTATCTGCATCCCAAAATCTTGATATGTAATATTTTTGTTTTCATTCACTTAAAATATTTTCTCTTGATTTTTTTATTTGACTCATTTAGGAGTGTTTTAATTCATTTCCAGATATTTGTTCATTTTCTTGATATCTTTCTGTCACTCATTTCTAATTTGATTCCATGTGTTCAGAGACCACATTATGATTTGAAGGTTTAATTTATTGAGACCTATTTTATGGTCCAGAATATGATATAACTTTCTAATGGTTACGTGTGCACTTGAAAATAATATATATTGTGTTTTGAGGAGGAATATTCCTCAAATATTCCTCAAATGTCAATTAAATCAAGTTACATGATAGTGTTGTTCTCTACTTCCACTGGTTTTCTATGTATTATATCAATGTTGACAGAATGTTGAAATATTTAACAGTGATTGTAGATTTGTCTATCTTCTCCTTCTGGTTCTATCAGTTTTGTTTCATATATTTTGAAACTATGCTATTAGGTATAAGAATGTTTATGATTCTAATGTTGTCTCGATGAATTGACTTGATCATCAATGTGAAAGACCCTCTTCATTCTTAGTAATACTCTTTGCTATGAAATCCACTCTGGTGGATGCTAATATAGTCTCTTCAGCTTTCTTTTGATAATTGTTAACTTTTCAAATTATTTTACTGATAGCTGTGACTTTATTAAGTGGGTTTCATGTAGATATAGCGTGTAGTTGGATCTACTTCATCAGATAATCTCTGCGTGTAATTTGGTGTGATTATTGATATGGGTAGGTTTAAATCTGCCATCTTGCCATTTATTTTTTATTCGTCCCATCTATCCTTTTTATTTCTGCTTTCTGTTCCATTGTTTTTAAAAATAATTTTATCTTGTCTCCTTTGATGGCTTATTAGTTCTAACACTCATATTCATGACTGCTTTGGAGTTTATAATTTATAGCTTTAATATGTCACATTCTCATTATAAGTAGCATTATATCACTGTACATAGAGTATGAGAAAATCATCACAATTTACTTGTTTCCCTCCTTCCAGCCTTTGTGCTCCTATTGTTTTACCTTTTATTTCTACATGTTATCAGCCCCAAAATGCATTGTTACTTATTTTGCATTAAAAAGTTAATTAAAAACAATTAAATCAGAGTAAAATCTATTATAGTGACATATCACTCCCTATGCACTTCATTCGTTTGTATAGATCCCAATTTCCATCTGTATCATTTTTCCTTTTATCTGAGGATTTCTTAGTCCTCAGGTCAACTAATGGTAAATTTTTTCAGTGTTTGTTCATCTTCAAAAAGTCTTTATGTTTCATTTTTTTAAGTGATAGTTTTTCTTTTTTTTTTTGAGTTGGAGTCTCACTTTGTCACCCAGACTGGAGGCAGTGG
>NW_007137463.1:0-851 GCF_000164805.1 Carlito syrichta | reverse complement strand
CTGCATTACTCGTGTCCTCAATCCCAAAAAAACTTCAGGTCGTCTTGCCATGGGCTAAACAAGAATCAGGATGTTTTAACCATGAATCTGGGGAAATGGAGTCCTTATACACAGGTAACTACATAACCTTTTGCTAAGAATGAATAAGTAATCTGGGTTACACGAGTCCTCAATCCCAAAAATCTACAGTGCATGTCGCCACATTATTAGGGTGTCTTTGAAAAGGGACCCAAGAATCTTGGGCTCAAATTCCACAAGAAATTTATGGGAGTGTTTCTCTTGATATCTAAGCAACTGGAATTCTAGGTCACGAGGAAATGTCTCGACGTCTTGCTGAGAAGTAAGCAAGAATTTCAATAAATTTCTGTATGTACTTTAATTTGGAGAGCGGCCGAGGGTTTTGCAGTTGCCAAATATTTAGTATGAATTATTAAAATGTAACCAGGAATTACAGATTCTACATCCTTGGAAACCAGTGGAAATCTGCATTTTTGTATACAGAGTTTTGGAATCCACATAGACAGGGAAAATCAGGGCTGAGAACTGAAAGGGAATCCGGTTCTTGGAGTTCTAAATCGTCTAACTCTACAAGGTCTCTTGATAAGGTTTAATCAGCAATCTAGGCTTCTATGTCGCCACATTATTAGCGTGTCTTTGAAAAGGAAACCAGGAATCTTGGGTTCCAATTCCACAAGAACTTTATGGTAGTCTTTCTCTTGATATCCAAGAAACTGTAATTCTAGGTCACCAGTAAGTGTCTCAGTGACTTGCTGAGAATTAAGCAGGAATTTCAATAATGAGAATCCTAATATACAGAACATTACATGACCTGGTGCTATGGAAGTATAAGA
>NW_007137462.1:0-778 GCF_000164805.1 Carlito syrichta | reverse complement strand
CCTGATGGAAGTGCACAGCAGAATTATTTTTCTCTGTCTTTCTAAGTTGTACTCCTTTTTCAAGACATTTTTAAACTTCTATTTCCTGGTAGACTGATCAGTCAGTTTTTGTTCCCAAAAGCAGTTTCTCCTAGAGCTAAGATTAGAAACTAAATTACCATAATAGTTTTATTGCCCTGCCTCTAGCCAGGCAGAATGTTTTTCTAGTTTCTTTACATGCCAAAACTCTGTTTGCTTCAGCCCGTGGCCATCATCATGGCAACCATACATTTCCTTGTTCAAGAGTATGACAACTACCATAAGATTTATGAAAGAATTAATGATAAGGTATTAGCCTAATAAGATATAGCATAGTATTAAAGTTCAATCATCAGATAATATAAAAATTAAAGTTTAGATATATGAAACTCATATAAGTCATGGTAAGGTTTTGTAGTTCAAGAATAAGTTTTGAATTAATTGTTATAGAATTACAGGGCACTATGTTGAATCATAATAGGTTAATGGAATAAATAAAAATTAAGTCATTTAAGTAAACTTATAGATTATAGTATAGTGTTAAGTTGATAATATTAATCATTAAAAAATACTAGGAGTCAGTGAACTTGGATTGAACCTAGAGTTAACTTAGAAAGTTTTTTGTATTAATCAGGGTTTAGAACAAAGAGTATAATATGAATGATTTATTGAACATTATGGAAAACACTTTGAACAATCTGTATTGAAATTGTGCACCTGTGATTTTAATGTAAGTTTTGTGAAGCACATCATGCATCAT
>NW_007137461.1:0-5478 GCF_000164805.1 Carlito syrichta | reverse complement strand
AAAAAAACAAACAGTCCCATTACAAAGTGGCAAAAGACATGAATAGACAGTTCTCAAAAGAAGACACACGAGCAGCCAACAGATACATGAAAATTGTTCAGTCTCTCTAGTCATCAAGGAGATGCAAATTAAAACTACACTGAGGTACTACCTAACTCCAGTCAAAATGGCCATCATCAGTAACTCAAAAAAATAACAGGTACTGGAGAGGATGTGGCAAAAAGGGAACACTTCTACTCTGTTGATGGGAATGTAAACTAGTATGGCTTCTGTGGAAAACAGTGTGGCACTTCCTAACAGTTCTAAAAATCGACCTTCCATATGACCCCGCAATCCCCCTACTGGAAATATACCCAGAAGAACTCCAATCACTCTATAGAAAAGATACCTGCACTTGTATGTTTATTGCAACATTGTTCACAGTAGCAGAATATGGAACCATCCGTGCTGCCCAGCAAAAGAGAACTGGATAAAAAAATGTGGTACACATACACAATAGAATATTATGCAGCTATAAAGAAGAACAAAATCATGAACTTCGCAATAACCTGGATGGAATTAGAGTCTATAGTACTGAGTAATCTTTCACATAAACGAAGAACTGAGTGTCACATGTTCTCATTCATAAGTGTACCTTGAACAACTATGCAATATTATAAGAAAAGGATGGACAGTAGCAGAAAAATACAGAGGGGAGGGGGGACGGGGAGGGTGAGATTGGCAGTCGTCGAAATTTGGCTGGGGAAGGGAGGACACCTCATCAACAAGGGTACCTGCACAGTTAATATTTGTATACCTGACCCTGAGTGTACCCCACTATTTTAAAATTTAAAAGTTAAAAAAAGAAGAGAAGCATAAATGTCATCAAGGATTTTGTAACCTCTTCTAGGGAAAGAGTTAGTGGATTTTTGGTTGCACACAGATGGTTGTTTTATGTTAGGTGAAACTATTACCTTACTTTTTTTGTTTATTTGGAGATTAAGTATCATTTAAGGAAATGAGTATGGGTGACCCATTAACAAGAGGTGGACTTGTGCTGGTTATTTTATGTCAACTTGTCTGTGCGATGGAATTCATTTTCCTGGATCTTTCTGTGATGGTGATTTTAAGAGGAGATAAACATTTAAATTAATAGACTTTAAATAAAGCATAATGTTCTCCATATTGTGGGAAGGCCTCATCTAATCAGTTAAAAGTCTTGGTAGAACAAAGACTGACTTCCCCTGGATGAGAGGAAATCATGACCCTGGTTTGCTTCTGGATTTGGTCTGCAACATTTTTTTTAAGTTCGTCAGTCTGCTGAGCTGCTCTGCATATTTTTGACTTGCACCTCCACAATTGCATGAACCGATTGCTTAAAATATCTCTCTCTCTCTCTCTCTCTCTCTCCTCTCCAACCCACGCCCCCGTATGTAAACATAAAGGCATACCTCCTGGTTCTGTTTCTTTTAAGAATCTTGACCAATACAGAGCTCCTAAAATATTAATCATATATGTTTTAACTTTTCTGTTATGTAACTTCAAAATGTGTGTCTTATGAGAGCTGACTTTGATGATTGCTTTGTCTCTATAGGCCTTGTTTTTTTCTTGTCTTTGACATGCCTTGTTAGTTTTGGTTGAAACCTGAATATATTAGTTAACAGGAAACTGAGATACACAGGCCTTTAGTTTGAGTATTTGTATTATTCTGACAAGAATGTGGGTTGTGTTTAATATTTATTGCAGCTATAGGTATCAGAAGTTTCAAATTCATTTAATGTCATTGTTTTACTCCCCTTTCTTGATTTTGGCTCTCTCTACATGCTCCTCCTCAGAGAGTGTCTGTGTCTTGCAACTCTATCAGTCTCAGCAACTGTTAATGTGGTTTTTGCTGGTGTGGTGGAAAGTGTGAGGGAGGAGGAGCTTTCTGGATTATTCTGATTAAATCTCAGTCTTGCAGTAGCTTGTATCTCAGGGCTATGACTTTTCAAAATGTTTCCCCAGTATTATGCCTTGTTTATTCTCTATGTTCTACTCCCTATTCTGGCAGTCTCATTCCAAATATATTTTTTAGACTCTCTGATTCCTGTTGACTATACTTTATTTTTTGTCTGTGTTCTCCTTCTCTCCCCTCAACTCCCATCTTTTTAAGTGAGTTAGAAAGACTGGAAGAAGTTGTGGTATAGAGTAATTGGTAATTATCTTTGACCAGTTTGACTATGTTTTCAGAATTGTGCTCTTGCACTCTGGAAAGTTCATCACTGTGATAACCCAAGTTGGGTTCTTTGAGGCAAAGTCTGGGAAACTGAAGACATCCTAAGACTGAAACCCCTACAAATTTGTCTATTTCAAGCTAGTCTACGTTCAGTCATCCTTAGCAGGAATTTGTCCCATTGCCTTTTTAAATATTTCTACCAGTTTATAGCTCCACAGGCTTCTATTCTGGATAAGCAGATCTTAGTTGCTGTGTCTTTTCTGTATTTATCTGTACCTGCTGATTTGGGGTACTAGTTTGCCTTGAGACTATAATTCTCTGAAGGCTTCAAATAGGTCATTATTTTTAGTTTGCTTAAATTTCTCTTGTTTAAAGACAGGAATGACAACTACTAAACTCTTTACATTTCGAAATAAAAGTGGAGAGCTGAGATTTTATTCACTGTGGCCAAAGAAACAACTCTGAAATAATATAGTCCTTTTAATTTTTATTGGTGCTTGGTTTATAAACCAACTTGTGTTCAATTTTGTGCATTTGAAAATAATGCCTATTCTATTCTCCATATGGAGTGTGGTTTAAATTAGATCAAGTCCTTAATTGTGCTATTCAAATTTCCTAAGTATTTACAAGAGTGCTATTCAGTTATACTATCATTTAGGTGTTGAAAATCACACTAGGTGATAAAAATATTATTATAATTTATTATTATATTAAAATTTACTGTTGCTATTTTACTATATATACTTAAGCAATTATATACACTTTTTGGTTTACAGATTTGAAACTACTATATATATTTCATTCGCACAAACTCTGTGTCTTTAGAAAATGTTCCTGTTTACCACGACTGAATTTTTACTTCAAATCTTCTTTATCTTATAATTATATCACTACCCAGACATTCTGCTTATTGATTGTTGGCATGTGGTAGACTTTTCCACAATGTTACTTTTAGTTTTTCTTTGTCCCTGTATATGCAAGCAAAATGCAGTTGTATTTTTTGTTGTTGCTTATTCATTTGTTTTAACCAATTCTCACAGTCATAGCCTCCTATTTGAAATATTTACTCCATTTATATTATTATATTTCCCTATTTAAACTACCTTTGTGTTTATTATTCCTTAAGTTAACAGAGACTTTTAAAATTCATGGTCTGAATGTTTTCTTCCATTGCAAAAAATCTATTTCACTGTCTCTTCAAATATTACTTCTATTCCACTCTTTTCCCTCTTTTGGGGAGCTAAATTACACATATGTATGAACATTTTAAACCATATCACAGGTCCTTACATGCTTATTACAATTATTTTTATTTTTGTCCTCTATTTGGGGCTGTTTATATGTGATCTATTGATCTATGTTTTTACTTCACTAGTACAACCTGTACCATTTCTAAATTGTTTTTAATTCTAACTTTTGAATTCCATATCAAGTATTATAACTCCAGTGCATAATATGTGATTCCTTTGTTTAGAAATGTTTTTCTGATAAAATTAATATCTTTCCATTTTCCTACTTGCGTTCTCTATTTTTTTCAAAATCGTATCTGATGACTCCAATATGTAGTTTACATTTATTCTATATCTACTGTCAGTGTTTCTCTTGATTTTTCATCATATTATACCTTCTGTTGATATGCCTAGTGATTCTTGATTCTATGCTAGAAATCATTATTTATAAATGATGCTTTCTCCAACATGGGTTCATTTTATTCTCTACAAGGAAGAAGCTGATTAGGTTAACTCAATCAGTGTGAAACTGAGACAAGACTGGAGTGTAGCTTTGATAAGAACTAATCTACCACTTAATTGTCCCTTTGCTCTTGACACAGAATGTCAAGGCATTCAACTGATATTGTGGTATGTTAACATGTGATATAATTAGGTCCTACCAGGGTTCCTCACCCTGCTAAGATGTAATCTCTGATTACTGTCACTTCAGTACTGGAAGACTATGCTTTAATTTTCTGAGGTTGTGGTGTTAGATTTTTGACTTCCTGTATTCTGAAAACTTTAGAATTTGCTAAATTTACTGAAGTGTAAACTGATTTTTATTTGAGACCTATCAAATTACCAATTTTGTTATTCTAGCTCTACAAGACCACTAAATATTCTCCTGGTACTGCTGTTCACCAGCTTTGGTCCTCTACCCAGATTCAGGATAGACTCTCATCAATTTGCCTTCTCTAGAAATACAAAATGCTTCTAAGAAAAAGGAAAAAAAAAAAGATGCTGATAATCAGTACAGCAATTTTTAATTCTCATTCATTTAGTCCCTTTTCTTGTTTAGTTCTTCAAAAATTCCTGGTGCCTGTAAATAGACGTCGTTGTTGTTATTATTATTATTATTATTATTATTATTATTATTTTGAGTTGGAGTCTCACTCTGAGACCCAGACTGGAGTGCAGTGGCATGCTCCCGGCCACTGCAACCTCGACCTGCTGGGCTCTGCAATCTTTTCGCCTCAGTCCTCCAAGTAGCCGGAACTACAGGTGCATGCTAATACACCCGGCTAATTTTTGATTTATTGCAGAGACGAGGTCTCACCAAGTTGCCCGCATGGGTCTCGAACTCGCAGACTCAGGCAATTCAGTTGCCTCGGCCTCCCAAATTGCTGGGATTATAGGCTGAGCCATCAGGCAAGGCCTAAATAGACGTCTTTAAAAAAAATTTTATCAGTCTTTTCCAGCGAATGTGTGGGACACTGTGCCAAATCCACTAGTATTATTTTTAATGACTCTCCACCACCATTTGGCTCCTTCAGTGGGACCTGAAATCATCCCTTACCTAGGTCTTCTTGCATCTGACATCTTTTCTGGTTGTCCTTTTAATTTTTTCTTTGCATAATCATCTTCAAAATTAAATATATTTACATTTTTCTTTTGCTTACATTGATTTAATTTAAAAAATAATTTATGTTTCATAATATTATACAATAGCAATTACTATTTTCTAGGTATTGTCTTTAATGTTGATGCTACAAAAAGCAAAACAACACAATTTCTGCAAGTCACCAGATAAATTGATGTATGTTAACATAGTATATGACATCTTGCTTTAATCAACATTTTTTTTTACCATGATTACTACTCATTCTGCAACGTACTGTGGTCTAAAAAGATATTTTTGTTTTCTAAAGGTGCTGATCTTATTTTTGTCTTACTGTTTTTTGTGTATGGACCATCTTTCCCCACATTATATATAGTTCTTATTCTTCCTTCAAGATTCTGCTCTATGAAATTGACTTTAAATCTCATTTTTCCTTCCTCTCATCCCTCCATATG
>NW_007137460.1:0-10722 GCF_000164805.1 Carlito syrichta | reverse complement strand
CCAGATGAGTGTGAAGACTGGATTATTCCTCCCCTTTCCCCAACACCTAGGGCAAGATGCAGCTCTGGACAAGTCCTTGCTCTTTGAGAGTATGCTTTTATCATTCAGAAAGCTCTGGCCCACTTCAAATTTCATTATTTTTTCCTCCCTCCTTCCAGATCCATGAAATAAATTTTTTTTGATCTTCTATGTGAAATCCTGGAAGAATTTCTGAAGATAAAATTCATGTAAGTTTTGGAACTTCCTAAGAGTATGGCATCCGGGAGTTTTTCACACACTAGCAAAAGCCTAGCCTCTAGAATGTCTTAAAATTACCACATAAGTGATTAGATGATGACTTCTCCAGTGGCTTCTGCTTCAAGAAAGCATATTTCAATTATAATGCTCTGGGTTCTCCTGTCTTTCTAGTGTTTAGGGTGACAATTTGTCCTGCAACCTCAATTCCTTGATGTGTACAAGAAAATAACTTATAACTCAGTTCATTCAGCACTTTGTTGTTGAAAGAAAGGAGGTGGAGACATTCAAGTTTTTTGCATGTCATAACTAAAACCAGAATTGGTTGTAATACATTTGTTTAAAGACAAATTTTATGATTTTAATACATTCATTAAAAAATCCTCAGTAATTTCCAAATATATCCACACGTATAAAAGTTTCTGATATAATATATAAGCTCACATTAAGATTTGGACCTTACTCACCTTTCTAGCTATGTTTTTAACAAGGCTTAGAGTCCCCTAACCCTAATCTAATATGAAGTTTACATTCCTTGAATGTTCCATGTTAGCTTAAATCTGCATGATTGGATTATACGTGTTTTTTTTTTTCTTTAAACAGGTCACCAACCTTTCTGCTTGCTTACTTTTTATTTCTTTTTCAACTCCAGCACTATATTTTAGAGCTATTAGACTTTCTTGGCCCTCAAGGTTTTTTCTTCATTATTTGCTTTTGTAGCAATTTATGAATAATTATAATAGGATATTTATTTTTCTATGGTAATTGATTGTTTTATTTTCTGTTCTCTATATCAAAGAGTAAGAATTTTGAGAAGAGACACTCTTAGCTTTTAATTTCTATTCCAGACTAGTAGCTGAATGGCAGTAAGTGAACCATAAATGTACTTTGAATGAACCAAGTGAAGAAGAGCTACATTTAATTTGGTAATCGAGTTGAAAGAGTTAGATAAATAAGGGACACTAATTTTATTCCAAAATCTAGAAGATTGCTTTTCAGCCTTTTGGATAAGATCAAGTGTAGTGTCTTTTCTTATAAGTTTAATATCTGATATGTCCTCTACCAAAATCTAGAAGAGTGTAGAATACATAGTTAGTTCTTTGTTCAAAATGTGCACTGACATGTATAAATATACACCATGCTAATTCCGGATTAGAAGGTTGATTTTAACCTGAAAAATGAGTCAAAACTGAAGTTTTTAATCTTGATGCAGCAAACTTAGTGAAAATATTTATGCAATTTTTTCCATATCATGTTTCAGTATTACTGATAAAGTTTTAAAATTCAAAGGAACTTATTTTTCTTGGTATTTTCCCTAATTATTCTGGCTTTTTCAGCAACTTCCTATTGTACTACATTGATTATTAAAGCAGTCTCAGAAAAAATCTTAATGATTTGCAGTGTATATATTTGTATTATTTAGTATGGCAAGATTACTCATATTTTAATATCTGAAAATAGAACAAATGACTGTGCATAGATTCCTGTAATCTATGTTTTTATTCAATTTTTTTTGGAAAAGTCCTTCAGTGAATGAAGCGAATGTCCAAGACATTCCTGAGTTGGAGATTTTACATTTGAATTACTGAGTCAGTGGAAAGATGTACTGAATCAAACTGAACATTATTTTTCATTGATTATGTATCAAAATATATTCTTATAGGTCATTTATTTTAACAAGGACTAAATTAGATATATTTAGAAGAAAGTTTCTTATACATTTGTTTGAGATGCTTTGGATATTAGTCATGAAATAGGTGAGTTATTTTGTTGAATGACATCTGCAATGTTATGATGTTATTGCTGTAAAGGATGCTCCTTTTGGGGATGCTGCTTATGCTTTTATTTTGTAAATGGTCTGAATTCATTTATAAATTAGAAGTAAGTTAATACAGAGGATATATTAATTAGAGTTGATATCAAATAATTAATAATTATTATTTATTTTTAAAATTCTTATTATAGTTATGTTTTAGAGACAACAGTTTCCTCCGTCATCCAGGCTGGAATGCAGTGGCTTGATCATAGCCTCAAACTCCTGTGCATAAGTGATCCTCCCACCTCAGCCTCCCGGGTAACTAGTGCTACAGGCATGTGCCACCAGGATCATCTCATTTAAACTTTTTATTTTTCACAGAGACAGAGTCTCACTATATTGCCCAAGCTAGTCTTGAACTCCTGGGTAAAAGTTGTCTTCCCACTTTGGTCTCCCAAATTTCTAGATTACAGTTATGAGCCACCACAACCAGCCAGTAGTTATTAATCTTTAATTTCTATAAAGTCCCCACTAACTAGGAAGTGTACTCTTTCATATGATTATGTGTCTACCTTTGCACTCTTAGTTAACCCCAAACCCAATTTGTGTTTGACACCTTATGTATCCATCTCCTATTTGCACCCTGACTCCTTTGTAAGCTGTATTTCATCATCCTTGCTCCTTTTACTTCTCTTTCATGTCAGCTGTTGTCTCATACTCTCATATTGCTCCCTCAGTACCCATACCCTTAGATAGAGTATTTTCTAACTGGGAACACAAAAGAAAAAGACTTGTTTGTTTGATTTTAGTCAGCATACATTATTTATGCTTATATCTTTTTTCCCCTCCCCTTAGACAATCACAGGCAGTATTTCAAAGTTTATTTTATGCATCTGCTAAACTAATCCATGTGTTTTATCTGTAAGAGTGATTCTCAACATTGAATAAATATTAAAATTATCTGGAGAGTTTTAAAAAATTAATTATGCTTAGGTCCTACCCCATAAATAGAGTTTAATTAGTCTAGGATGTTATCTAGGCAACCAGTTTTTAATATTAATCATATGATTCTAATATGCACCTGAAGCTGGGAATCACTTATTTAATATATCAGATGAATGTGTTAAGGCTGGTACCTTTCTTATTAATAATATTGTGTATAAGATATTCCTTTTAAAACAATATGTTGAAGAGTTCATGGTGTACTTTTAAGTAAATAAAGAGTTTAAAAACATTTTATTTTAAATATTTTGAAATTCTTGCCATGATAGTGTTGCTGATATTAAACTTAAGCTTGCTGCATTAAATAATTGTAAATGCTAAACAAAATATATAACCTGGGTTTCTCAGCTAGGGTATTTTCAAATACTGATGCTGGACAATAAAACACAAACAGGGAATAACAATCTTGTTGGGCTATGGAAACAGAAATTAGGGTTCAGCACTACTAGAGCAATTGGAATTTGAAGGACAAGGTATTAGAGACAAGTACTAAAGAGAGGAAGCACAGGAATTACATTAAAATATTTCTTGGCTCCTTTAAAATTTTATAAATCGTGCATAAGCAAAGCAAGAACTGTTAGATGTCTGAGAGAAAAACAGAAGTTTCAGAGGCCACACAGTGTTGAGGAAGCATCATAGTTCTCACCCAGGCAGATGCTTGGTAACTTTTCTGTATTTTGATAGATATTCCAGAAAAGCCAAACTCTTTAAGAAAGGAATAAATGCTACTTAATTAGTACTAAATTAGATCCATCTGAATGAAGAATGAAAATATGTCCTGATAGTTCCAAGTGACATAAAGTGATTTTCTACCAGTCATAACACATTGTATAAATAAAATACATAATCAGAGACTCAAAAATATATCATACACAATATCATTTTAAATTAAAGAATGCTATGCATGTGAAGAAGCAATGCAATTAAGAGTTAATAGTAATAGACAAAAAGATAACATATGTTGTATATAGTATGCAAAAGGTTAAAATAGTAAAAACATACCAAGAAGAATGAGATTAAAATGAGTTAAATGGAAAAAATGTTGAGAATTTTAAGAATTAGAATCTGTTAAATGTCAATGATCTATTCTACAATATAAAAATGTACTAACAACAAATTGAATGGATTTAATAGCAGAATAGAATTTACAGAGAATGTGGTTAGTAAACTTGAAAACAAATCAATAAAATACCAAAACCATAGCAAAAAAAAAAAAACTAGAGATCTGTGTAAATAATTTTCTTAAACGTAACCTATGAATGGGATCAAAGAGGAAAAAGAAGAGAGATAATGGACAGAAACAATATTTGAGAAAAATAAAATACTTGAGAATTGTCTATACATTTTGAGATATATCTCCCAGATTGAAGAACCTCGGAAAACTGTAATTACCTCAACTTTATATGTAAGTACACTTAAGCACACCAAGGCAAAGCTTCTATAAACAAAAATAAAGGGGAAGTTTAAAAAGTACACTCAGGGTACTGCAATAAGAATAAATGACTATGACTTTTCAAGAAATCTGAATATAGGAATAACTTTAGTTTTTGTCATAATTTTTATTTAGTGTCTAATTTCTTAGTAACATTTTTAGTGTTGCAAATACAAATATCAATATCAATGTATGTATATATTAATCATGTATATTTAATGAAAAGGTATACTTAAAAAGGTAAATATATGTATTTTTGAGTATTGAAAATTATGCCATTTTGGTGGGTTTCCAGTTGTGTGGGTCTATATATATCTGGAAATACACACACACATATACTTCTTTGTGTTTTTCTATATTTTTCAATTTTCTGAAATCAATATGTATATTGTTTTTATAATAAAAATGATGATGTGTTTAATCATTTAGTGACTAAAGCCATTTTTAAAAAATACTTAGCTGTATAAGTCTAAGAGTGGGAATAAAAGATCAAGTAGAAAGAGTTTCCTTGGTAAGCAGAAGCAGAAATATTTTCAGGCAGGAAGAATTTAGCTATTTTTGAACATCAAGTCACCCAAGTTAATGGAAGCTTACCAGATAGTATCTACCTACATTCACCTAAATTTTCCTTATCTGTAGGTGTACTATTAGTATAACTGTCTCTCTAACTCCTTTATTGAATTCTGTCCGTTTACATAGGGAGTTGCATAAAATTGTAAGAGAAAGTAGTTGAATTCTTTACATAATACGCTGGTATAATAATATCCTACAACTCTACATTGATTTATACAATTATAGGAAATGAAACATTATCAAATGAGGAAAGATGTAAGTATTTAAATATGGGGCAGGTTGTAATTGCTCAAGAATTTTTAATTCCTCTAATGGTTCATCTGAAACAAATATTTGCATGTTCTAATGAATCTTTTCTTCACATTTTACATGCTGACTTTTGCTATGAGATGTGGCAGCTACTTGTCTCTCTCAACCATGAAGCTCACTTCCATATCTTTATTGTCACTGGGGTATTTCTGAATATATTACAGCAAATCCCTGACTATATCACAGGTTATTTAAAAATAATGGCCCATCTTACCAAAACCCCTGGGATGCCATGAAAGCAGTACTGAGAGGGGATTTCATTTCTTTACAAACACACATAAATAAAATGGAAAGATCACAAGTTAGCCTAACAAATTAAGGTAATCATAAAATAATCAATAAGAATAAAATAATAAAATAATTGTTCTAGCCTGATTGACATAAGTAACTCCATTTTGTTTAAATCCTCCATCTTAGCTGCCTGCCTGACCTAAGAATAACCTCCCAATGTATACGTGTGATTGCTGTAATGTTCCCATGACCATAGACCCCCAGCTTTGTTCCTTGAACTAATCATGCTGACCATTTCTGCTGACCATTTCCAAACTCCGAAGTCACAAGTTCCATGTAATATATGTTTTGTTAACTGAAATCACACGTTGCACCAATAAATTGTTAAGAAATTATTCTTTGCAAAACTCCCTTAACATATCCTTATAATTTGTTCCTATATTTTGTTCCCTTTGCTTTAGTTCCTCATACTTTCACCCCCTTGCTCACCCACCTTCTATGTAGCCCACTTGCAGATTTTACCTATAAAAGCTTCTTACTGATTCCATTGAGTTGTCAAGAGCCTTCCTGCATGAGCATTCTCTTGATCGCACACTTAATAAAGAACTCGTGATTTGTACTCTGGTGAGCTGGCATGTCATTTTCTCACAATTCGGCCATAACAAAATCACCTAAGGGAGATGGAAAGACAAGACCACCAAAATCCTAACATCAGCAGAAAAATTCAGATCCCCAAAGTAAAAGTCCAAATACAGGACACAGAAGACAAAAATATCATAGAAAAAAATCAATGAAACAAAAAACTGGTTCTTTGAAAGGATAAACAAGATTGACAGACCCCCAGCCAGATTGATCAGGAAAAAGAGAACAAAAGCCCAAATAAACACAATCAGGAATGCAAAAGATCAAATCACAATGGACCCAGAAGAAATACAAAACATTATCAGAGATTACAATGTGTACCAATATGGAAATAAAATCAAAAACCTAGATGAAATGGAGGATTTTCTGACATCGCACAACCTCCCATGGTTGAAACAAGAAAAAATTGAGACACTAAATAGACCACAAACAACCCAGGAAATTGACTCCATCTGAAGAAAACTGCACCCCTCAAAAAAAGAGTCCTGGACCAGATGACTTTCCAGTGGAGTTCTACAAAACATAAAAGGAGTAGCTGATATCAATACAATTGAAAGTATTCCAGTATTCCAAGCAATAGAGAAAGACAGAACTCTTCCCAAATCATTTTATGAAACTAACATCATGCCAATACCCAAGCCAGGTAAAGATACAACAAAGAAAGAGAGATACAAGTCAATATCCCTAGTGAACATAGATGCAAAATAGTCAGAAATATTCTAGAAAATTAGATCAACATCATATCTTGAAAATCATCCAACATGACCAAGTGGGTTTCATGCCTGGGATGCAGGACTGGTTCAATATCCACAAGACCATAAATGTAGTTAAATACATCAACAGATGTAAAAATAGGAATCACATGATTATATCATTAGATGCAGAAATAGGCTTCGACAAAATCCAGCATCCCTTCTTGTTAAAAACCCTCGAACATCTAGACATAGAGGGAACATACCTCAAAAAAGTAAGCACCATCTACAATAAACCCACAGCCAACATATAACTAAATGGACAAAAATTGGAAGCATTTCCCCTGAAAATCGGAATAAGATAAGGCTGCTCACTTTCACTCTCCTGTTCAACATAGTGTTGGAAGTTCCAGGTAGAGCAATAAAACAAGAGAAGAAAATCAGGGGTAATAAAATAGAAAAAGAGGAAGTCAAGTCATCCCTCTTTGCTGATGATATGATTCTATACTTCAAAAACCCAAGGCAATCTGTTAAAAACCTTCTTGCACTGATAAAGGACATTGGTAAAGTCTCAAGGTACAAAATCAATGTGCAAAATAGAGTCACTTTCTTATACACCAACAACAAACAGGCAGAGAAACAAATAAAAAACACAATCTCATTCACAATAGCTAAATAAATAAATAAGAATTGGCATCCTACGAACCAGAGAAGTCAAAGAACTTTATAACAAAAACTACAAAGCAATGTTCAAAGAAATTTTTTTTTTTGAGTTGGAGTCTCACTCTGTTGCCCAGACTGGAGTGCAGTGGCCGCTCCCGGCCGCCACAGCCTTGACCTGCTGGGCTCCAGCGATCCTTCTGCCTCAGCCTTCCAAGTAGCCAGAATTACAGGCATGAGCTACCATGCCCGGTTGATTTTTTGATTTATTGTAGAGATGAGGTCTCGCTGCCCAGGCAGGTCTCGAACCTGCGGGCTCAGGCAATACAGTCACCTCTGCCTCCCAAAGGCACGGGATTACGGGCTAAGCCACTGAGCCCAGCTTGTTCAAAGAAATTAAAGATGACAAACAAATGGAAAAACATTCCATGCTCATGGACTGCAAAAATCAACATTGTTAAGAAATCCATCATACCCAAGGCAATCTACAGATTTAATGCAATACCCATTAAATTACCAGCATCATTCTTCTCTGACCTGGGAACAACAAGACAGAAATTCTTATAGAAATGTAAATGACTATGAACAGCCAAAACAATCCTTAGCAAAAGAAACAAAGCAGATGCTATCACACTTTCAGACTTTAAACTTTACTCTAAGGCTACAATAATCAAAACAGTCTGGTATTGGTACAAGAACAGGCATATAAACCACGGAACAGAATAGAAATTCTGGAAACAACACTTCAGTTGCTCAACCAACTCATCTTTAACAAAGCCTCTGCTGACAACTACTGCAGAGAGAACTTATTCAATAACTTGTGCTCGACAAACTGGCTGACCACATGCAGAATATTTAAACATGACCCCTACCTATCACCACACACAAAAATCAATTCTAAATGGATCAAATTCCTAAACGTAAACCTCAAACTATAAGAACCTTAGAAAAGACAGGAGACACCCTTATAGAAACTGGAAATGGCAATAAATTCCTGTTCAAAACCCTAAATGCCCATGCCATAAGAGATAGGATAACAAATGGGACCTCATCAAAGTGAAGTTTCTGCAAAGCAAAAAAAATCAAGAGAGTGGGGAGATAGCCCACAGAATGAGAAAAAAATATTTGCCAAATGTGTATCTTACAAAGGCCTAACATCTAGGATCTATAAGGAACCCAAATGTGCTAAAAAGATAAAATAAACAGGCTTATTAAAAAGTGGACAAAACATGTGAATAGACAATTGTCAAAAAGAAGACATATGAGCCGCCAAGAGATACATGAAAAAATGTTCAGCCTCACTTATCATCAAAGAAATACAAATCAAAACCCCACTGAGATACCACCTAATTCCAGACAGGATGACCATCATCAATAATTCAAAAAACAACAGATGCTGGAGAGGATGGGGGAAAAGGGAACACTTCTACACTGTTGGTGTTGGCAGGAGTGTCAGCTAGTACAATCTCTGTTGAAAACAGTATGGTGATTCCTTAAAGATCTGAAAATTGACTTCCCATACAACCCAGCAAATGCCCTTCTGGGACTATAACCGGAAACACTCAAATCACTCTATGAAAAAGATACCTGCACACGCATGTTTATCACAGCATTACACACAATAGCAAAAGCATGGAACCAATGGTGCTGCCCATTGAAAGTGGACTGGATAAAAAAATAGTGGTACATTTACATGATAGAATATTACATAGCCACAAAGAAGGACAAAATTATGAACTTCATGATAACTTGGATGAATTTAGAGTTTACAGTACTCAGTGATCTAGCTCAGAAACAGAGAACTGAGTACCACATATTCTCACTCATAAGTGGATCCTGAACAATTATCATAATACTGCAAGGAGGAGATTGGCAGTAGTGGGAAACTGCCAGGAGAGGGAGGGAAGGGCCACATTTCATCAGTAAGGGTACCTGATCTCAAAACAGGTGAAGTGGAGCCACAGTGAGCCCAAATTTTATCAGTACAATGACCATTTGTATACCTAACTCTGAATTTTACCCCACATCTTTAAAATTAAAATTTTTAAATGGCACACTCATATCATATATGATGTAAAGAAAATTACCTCGATAATATTTAGGAAAGTGAGAATGGTGCTTAGCTTCCTTTTCCACTCAGCCCAGTCTCCATTCTTTTTTTTTTTTTTTTTTTTTTTTTTGAGTTGGAGTTTCACTCAGTCACCCAGACTGGAGTGCAGTGGCTGCTCCCGGCCACCGCAGCCTCACCTGCTGGGCTCCAGCGATCCTTCCGTCTCAGCCTTCCGAGTGGCCAGAATTACAGGCGTGCGCTACCACGCCCAGCCGATGTTTTTTTTTTTTACTTATTGTAGAGATGAGGTCTTGCTGCCCAGGCGGGTCTCGAACCCGCGGGCTCAGGCAATCCACTCACCTCAGCCTCCCAAAGGCGCGGGATTGCAGGCTGAGCCACCGAGCCTGGCTAGTCTCCAGTCTTAAGTAGAAATAGGTAACCTCCTTCCTTACTGTGTTCCACCTCAGCAGAACTTAAGTTGTGTGTACTTCATTTTTCTCTATATTACCAGTGTCTTGTGTAGTGCATAGCATTGAGTAGAGAGTTTAATATATATCATTTTAATGGAAAAATATGAGATTAATTTTCAACTTGAGCATATTTCATTTTCATCTCCAATTACAGAAAATTAAGGACTACCTGAAGGCAGACCTAGAACTTCAGCAATAGATGTGCATGTCATGTGCAGAACTAGGTCGTGAGTTGGGAAATAGAACCAGAATATATCAATCTGCTGGTGGATAGTTAAAAGAGGTAGAGAAAAGGTTCACATTGCTGCTGGAAACATCAGCTCAACTATTAGGATACATTTTGTTAATTAAAAGTGAATAATTAAAAAGCAGAATGATTATTAGTTATGACAATAATGACAACTTTTGAATTTGAGAGTGTCAGTAAAAATAGACAGTGTTTTTACTTGTTGCCATTTTTTATCTAAAGACACAAATTGATAGGGAGTTTGGCTCTAAGTATATATGAAAAAATGGCATTCAAGGAGGTTTTTATTATACATCAAGTTTATGTGGCATAATTCATAATTCATATTTGTTTTTTGTATTTTAAAATTTCACATATTCTTTCTTTTTTGGACCTCATAATTTATAGATTGTATAGGAAAGTATTATGTTTCTATTTAAAATAC
>NW_007137459.1:0-6471 GCF_000164805.1 Carlito syrichta | reverse complement strand
TTTTTACTTTTGAGCAAACTTAGAATAAAAGAATAAAAATCCATCACATTTACCTTAGGGTAATTAAGACATAGGCCTATCTGCTGTTTAAATTTCTTGCAGTGAATATATGTTTCCACTGATTTTTAAAACAATGATATAAAATATTAGAAAGATACCTTTCATGTGTACTTTACATATTTCACATTAACTTTATAAGTCATGATAGTTTGGGTTATACTATAATAACAGAGTTCTAAAATCTCAGTGGCCTTCAAAACCAAAAGTATGTCTAATTCCCACACTATTTGCTAAATGTCTTCTAGGATGATAGACTAGCTTTGGACTGGAAAATATGTGGTTCCCTAAGCAAAGGAAAAGAGAATAATAGCAAACCACATGTTGGTACTTAAGCTTATGATAAGATATGACAGACCACTTCTGCTCATATTTCATTGACTAAGGTATATTATTTTATATACCTGAGTTAAAAAGATAAGAATAAATAATCATTCTTGTGCGGGGGGCTGGGTGCTGTAGATATTGGGCTCTTTTCATTTCTCTACTACCTCTTTACTTCTCAAATTAAATAACTGTTACTTGAAGGCAGAAAACATGTATTCTACACTTTGGTCCCTAGCAGTCTAGTACTTGACCTCCAATAAGTAAAAAAAAAAAAAAAGAAAACCTCAGTGATTTATTTATTAGTAGATACACTGTTTTCACAGTTTAATCTAAGCTTACTGTACGTATTTATGTCCATAATATTTATAATACCTGGGCTCAGTGGCTCAGTCTGTAATCCCGTGTTTTGGGAGGCCAAGGTGAGTGAATTGCCTGAGCCTGCGACTTCAAGACCTGCCTGGGCAACTTGACAAAACCTCATCTTTACAATAAATCAAAAAACCAACCGGGCGTGGTAGCGCATGCCTGTAATTCTGGCTACTCAGAAGGCTGAGGCGGGAGGATCACTGGAGTCCAGCAGGACAAGGCTGCGGTGGCTGGCAGTGGCCATTGCCCTCCAGTCTGGGCAACAGAGTGAGACTCCAACTCAAAATAAAAAAATTCCATTTGTCTAAAATTTATAGAGCCAATTTAGAAAGGTGTTTTAACTTTATTGCTATTTTAAGATTAAGAGTGTTTAGTCTTTAATTATGGCCATTGTTACACAACAAAAGTCACCAAAACATAATTTAGTTCAGCTGAAATAGGAATGTGGTCAGGTACATCATTTAATCACACCTTGGTTATCTCGCAGTGTAGAAAAATCAAGATATGTGCTTATCCTGAGTAAAGACAACCCCAATCGTAGATTATTTATCATATTGTTACTTAATTTGACATTTCTCCTTCATGGGTAGTTTTTATGCCTTTCCATTATTACATAAAATTTTAAATTTTTAAAATGGGATGATCCCAAAGTTTCTAAAAGCCATTATTTTTTATTTTTTTACTTTTGTTAGTTGGAGTTTCACTCTGTCACCCAGGCTTGAGTGCACAACCATCCCAGTGTCAACATGCTAGCCTCTGGCAATTCTTCTGCCTCAGCCTTTCAAGTAGCTGAAAGTACAGGCATATGCCACCAGGACAGCCTAATTTTTGTTTTATTGTAGAGACGAGGTCTCGCAAAGTTGCCTGGGCTGGTCTCAAACCCATGGGCTCAGGCAACCCACTTGTCTTGGCCTCCCAAAATGCTGGGATTACAGGCTGAGCCACCAATCCCAACTAAAACCCATCTGTAAACTATACTAATACTTATTAAGCACTGAGGCATGAAAAGGCCTTTGCACTTTTCTGTAGCTACTGTGATATTGAAAAACACTGTAGACACAGTACAAAAACTCGCTAAGAAGTAGAAATCTAACTTTGTAGCCTAGGTAATTTTAGATGATTAATAAATTCAGTTAATTTGTGCAGATGGAGATTTCTGTTTATTGATGCCTTGTTTTTTTTTCTTAGTATGAAAAGCTGTTACTGGAATCAAGGGTATAATAAGTGCTATCTCATGTTTTCTCATGCAAAATTAAGTGATTGGCATAGCAAAATAAACACCTAGAAACAAAAACATGGAAGAATAAGGTCAGAACCAATTGTCAATTGGTGGCACATGACACAATGATACAGGAGCAAAGGAAAAATAGCATTACAGAAGCTTGCACACTAAAGTTCACAAAGTATATTATCATAGACAAGAATTAAATAAAACTTACCCACGTTTATCTGGAAGGTGATAATCAGAATGGAATTCAATAAGAGAAAGGGCAACTTGTACTGTTCTATGAGTATTGTCAAAGGATGACACACTGTAAATATTGGTGGCCCTGTAGCCAGTTCATTTTTCAACACATGAAACCATATATTTAACTGAAAAATGCACAGAAAATACATGCTACAGGTAATTCTAATACTGAGGGGAATTAAGAGAGAAATTAGATGTTTAAATGAAAACAATCCTGTCATTTCGGTTAAACAACCACTTATTGAATTCCAAATATGTCAGTCCTTGGCCTAAGTATTAGAAATACAAAGGCTGGGTCAGGCATGGTGGCTCAAGCCTGTAATCCCGGTACTTTGGGAGGCCGAGGTGAGAGGACTGCCTGAGCTCACACATTCAAGAACAGGGCAACTTGGCAAGACCTCATCTCTACGATAAATCAAAAAATTAGCCAGCATGGTAATGTGCACCTGTAGTTCCAGCTACTTGAAAGGCTGGGGCAGAAGGATTGCCTGAGCCTGCAAGTCAACACTGGGGTGGCATGAGCATGCCACTGTAATCTGGCCTGGGCAATGGAGTGAGACTCCATCTCTTAAAAAAAACAAAGATCAAACAGGTGACCTGTCCTCATGGAATTTACATTCTAGTAAATTAAAACTTGCATAGAAAACTATAGTCCTCTAACATTAGTGTTTGAAATTGTCACTCTTCCTCTTTTTGAAGTTTAACACCAAATAATAGAGAACTGTAATTTTTTTGTTATTCACAAACTTGAAGAGATTAGGAATCATCTCGATTGAAAAAGCCCAATCAGAATCTGGCAAAATGTAGTAAAAATATGTATTATAATGATGGCGAAAATGTAAAATGGGGTAGACACTTTGGAAAACAGTTTGACACTTTCTTTTGAATTAAAATACCAATTTAAAATGTGATCCAGCAATTCTGCTCTTGGGTATCTACACAAGAGGAATAAAGTCTTACATCGAAAAAGACTTGTACATGAATGTTCACAGCAACATTACTCATAATATCCTAAGTGAAACAATCAAATGCCCATCAACTGATGGGTGTAAAACAAAATATGGAATGCACATACAATGATACACCATTTATCAATAAAAGGAAGAAACTACTGACACAATGCAGATAAACATTAAAAATAAAAGAAGCCAGACATAAAATATTTCATATAATCCAGTTTATTTGAAATTTCCAGAAAAGATATATATAAAGAAAATAGGCAGATTAATGATTGCCAAGACTGATGTCATAATGGACATTGATTGCAAAAGTTCAGGAGGGATTTTGGGGGAGTATTCTAAAACTGTATGTGATGTGATGATTTTTACATAACTATGAAAATTTACTGAGAAGTAATTGACCCCTCATGAAATGTGTAAATTTTACGGTATTTTATCTCATCTTGATGCATCTCTTTAATAAAGGAAGTTGAAAAGATTAAATCTATTTTTTTAATTAAAAAATGTTGGCCAGGCTCATGTCTGTGTCCTAGTGCTTTAGGAGGTCAAAATAGAAGGACCCCTTGAGGACAGGAGTTCAATATCAGCCTGGACAACATAGACAGATCACGTCTCTACAAAAAACAATTTAGTCAGGCATGATAGCATGTGCCCATAACTACTTGAGTCATAACCACTCAAGAGCTGAGGAGGGAAGATCTCTTGAGCCTAACAAGTAGAGGCTACAGTGGGCTATAATAGCACCACTGCACTCCAACCTGGACCACATAGGTAGATCCAAAAAAGAAAAAAGAAAAAAAAGAAAAAAGCAAATGGATGAAATTAAAGTAATAATATTAAAGAATATTTTCAAATTAAAAGCCCATGAAGAAGCAATCTTATAACTGATTATATCATTTTGCAGAATAAAACTAATATAGCAAATAGCAAATTAAAAATTCTGATTGCCAAAATATTTGACAAGAATTGTTTAAAAATGTATCTGACCATTAAATGCTATATATTACATTTAATTTTTAGGTTTTAATACTAGTTTTATAAAATTGGTGGCTATATATTAAAGGACTTAATTTTCTTTTTTTTCCTAACTCTGATATATACTTTATTCATAAAACTTTAGGTTAATAATATTAAACAAGAAAGGCTATGTCAAGAGGATATCTTGCTGCTTTAGTTAATCTATACAAAGGATATTAAAATAATATATTCTTTGCTCTCATATTTTACACATCTAGAAAAGATCACCAGCTGTGACAGTCTTTCAAAGTCATTCAGAGCAACTCACTCTTACATAGAATCTCAATTTAGTGGTCACTCAGGATAATATGTTTAAAAATTTTGACAATGCTGATAATATAGAATGTTTATTTTTTTTGAGCACCTACTATATGTCAGGCACAATGCTAAGTACAGTTTTCTCTAAATAACTTCACCATGAATATCATTAACTAGAGTTTAATTTTGTTTTCAGTTTTTCCTTTGAGCTAAGTTGGCATACGATGAAATTAGAATATAAAATGTGTCATTTGATGAGTTTTATGAATTTGCCTATTTATGTCCCTGTGGGACCATTTCAGTGTTCGCCTATTATGATTTAAGCTCTCATACAGAAACATTTTTGCATAAACTTTGTAAGGTTTTATACAAAGACATCCTATGTAAGTATTTTGTTAGATAATTTTTTTGTTTTGGGATGGCAAATAATCTGGTGTAGAATTTTTGTGTTGTAGGATAGTTGAGTATTTCATATGAAATTGCTAAGCATTTTTTCCAAAGTGATTGCACCATTTTGTACTCTCACTACCGATGTAAGAAGCTTCTGTTACTCCACACGCCTATAACGCCTCAAGTCTGATAATATAAATCCTTTTAATCCCTCAGGGTTATTCTGGGTATTCTAAATACTTTAAACTTCCAAATACATTTTAGAGTAAGTTTGACAATTTTGTCAAAAAAGTCTGCTGGTGTTATGCATGGGATTGCACCGAATGTATTGATTAGTTTTGGGTGAATCAAAATCATAAAAATATTGGGAAACAACATCAATAAGGGTACCTAATCTCAAACCAGGCAAAGTGGAACCAACAGGAGGCCCAAACTTTACCCATAAAATGTCCACTTGTATAACTAATCCTGAATTGTACCACATATCTTTAAATAAAATATTAAAGATTAAAATATTAAATTATTTAATCCATAAAATTGTATATTTTAAATAATGGATGTAGAATTATAATTGAGTTTTGCATTTGTACATTTTTCAAAAATCACTTTTTAGTACTCGGTTATTTTGGAGATCCTTATGATTTGCTATATAAACAATCATATTAGTGTAAAAAATCTTCTTTTCACTCTCCCTTTCTGGACTTTATGCCTATCATTAATTTGGCACCATATTGAAAGGCTGAATATGAATCAGTATAGGCATCTTGCTTTTCCTCAATCTTGGAGGGAAAGCGTTCAGGCTTCACCATTAAGTATAGTGTTGGCTGTAGGGGTACTTCATAGAAGGTTTTTCTATGAAGTTCATTTATAATCCTTGCTTATTGAGACTTTTTAATTACAAAAGTATCTCTTAAAGTAATAATATTATTTCCTCCACTATACTGTTAATCCGGCAAATTACTTTGACTTTCAAATATTAAAACAACCTTGCGTTCCTGAGAAACTCTATTGGGTGATGAGACATAATCCATAGTATATTCTGTTGAATTACATCAGAATTACCAATGCTTTAAACAGTATTTTGCATATACACACATAAAGGATGATCTATTCTCTCTCTCTCTCTCTCTCTCTCTCTCTCTCTCTCTCTTTCTGTCTTGTCTTTGTCACGTTTTGGTACCTAGTTTATGCTGGTCTTACTAAACAAACTGGGCCATGTCTATTCATTTCCTGTTTTCTGGAAATGTTTTTGTAAGATTATTTTCTCCTCAAATGTGTTATAGAATTTACCATTTTACTATATAAACATTGGATTTTGGGAGAGAAGTTTTCTGAAAAATAATTCAGTACCTTGAGCAGATATAGTGTCATTTAAAGTTTCTGTTTCATCTGTGTCAAATTTTATATGTGGTATATTTTGAAGAATATTTTCCATTTTATCAAAATTCGTTGGCATAAAGTTGTTCACAATATTTTCTTTTAATTTTAATTTTTTTTTTGAGTTGGAGTCTCACTCAGTTGCCCAGACTAGAGTGCAGTGGCTGCTCCTGGCCACTGCAGCCTCGACCTGCTGGGCTCTGGTGATCCTTCCGCCTCAGCCTTCCAAGTAGCCGGAATTACAGGCATGTG
>NW_007137458.1:0-6863 GCF_000164805.1 Carlito syrichta | reverse complement strand
CAGCTTCGTCCCCTTTGTCAGGGATTGCCTTGGCTATTCGGGCTCTTTTTTGCTTCCATATGAAATTCTATATTGTGTTTTCTAGGTCTGTGAAAAATGATGTGCTGGTAGCCGCAATCACTAGTAAAAGTAAGGTAAAAGGGACCTGAAAACAGGAAAAATGCCGGCTGGGAGCAAGGCCCCAGTAAAATGCGGCCATGACGGAGGCAAAGTCCCATGGATCCTGTTGACAGACCTTCCCTAACTTTGAAGGATTGCGTGCATAGGCTTGAGAATATTCCCTCCTTAACTGAGATAATAGATGCGCAAATGGATGATGGCATTTGACAGCAAAAACTATACATAGGCATAATGGAGGTGAGATTGCAGCAAAAAGTGTGCCCCTTAGGGTGTGTAAGCACATTTTTCGGTAAACAGCAGGAGGCCGAGAAAACCAAGTCCACCACTTCCTCATATACAACAGACACCACTTCCTCATATACAACAGCTGAGAGCTAGTGGAAAACAACCACTTGAGATAAAAAATAGGTCAAGATATTTTAGGATTAAATAAGCAGTCTAATGAAGATAGAATTTAGAATTTTAATAATAAGATAGTAAGATAAGATAAACTAGTAAGATAAGAGATATATAATAGTATAAGTGATAGTTAAGAAAATATAGGGATATAAGGATAGACATAAGATTAACAGAAATAAAAATATAGTAGTAAGTAAATTAAATAAAACTTAGGGTTAAGGTTTAGCTTTATAGAGTAAGGCTATTATAGGCCTATAATAGTAAATAGTTATACAAAAGTTAGGAAGAAAACCAGGATTTTCATAAATGTTTGACTTAAGAAAAACACCATCTGTGGTTAAAATTGTTAAAGGTCAACCTTATAATGAATGAAAAAGGATGTACGTGGGCATTTGGTTAGCAACATAAGATACATTTGTGGGTGCAGGGCTGAGTGGAAAACCTATATAAGCTTGTGAAAAACAAATAAACATTGGCAGAGTCTTGAACACTACCCCGGCAGGTGACTCCTGTCGTTCTTCTTCACCATTCCTGATTCTCCCCACTCAGGCCCTGACTCTCTCCTGGAGCTGGACTCCGGCAATGATGCTGGCAGTTTGACAGAAATTTCAATAAATCTGTAGATTGTGTTGGCCCAGGAATAGGCACATAGACCAATGCACAGGGCAGAGATTCTGAAAGTGGAAACATGGTACCTCAACCAACTCATCTTCAACACAGCCATCAATAGCAAACACTGGAGAAAAGAAACCATATTTAACAAATGATGCTGAGAAAACTGGCTGGACACATGCACAAGAATGAAAATTGACTCCTATCACCATATACAAAAATGAACTCAAAAGGGATCAAGGACTTAAATGTAAAACCTCAAACTATAAGAATCTTAGAAGCAAATACAGGGAACTCCTTCTGAGCATAGGAGTAGGCAATGAATTCATGTCCAAACCCTCAAAAGTTAATGCAACTCAAGCTAAGATAGACAGATGGGACCTTATAAAACTGAAAAGTATAAAAAATTAAAAAGTAGGCAAAGGAAATGAACAGACTTATCAAAAAAGGTGACATACCAGCAGCTAACAAACATATGAAAAAATACTCAGTTTCACTAATTATCAGAGAAACACCAATCAAAACTATGAGATACCACCCAACACCGGTAGAAATGACCATCATTAAGTCTAAAGATAGTAGGTGCTGTCATTGCTGTGGAGGAAAAGGGATGCTTCCATACTGTTGGTGGAAATGTAAACTAGTTCAGACTCTATGGAAATCAGCGTGGTGACTTCTCAGAGAACTAAAAAGTGAGCTTTCTTATGACTGAGCAATCCCTTTCCTGACAATATATCCAGAGATACATAAATTGCTCTATCAAAAAGACACCTACACATGCATTTTTATTGTAGCACTATTCACAATAGCAAAAACATGGAACCAGCCCAGATTCCATCAAAAGTGGACTGGATAAAGAAAATGTTGTACTCATACATCATGAAATATTATGCTACCATAAACAACAAAATCATGGCCTTTGCAGCAACTTGGATATAGCTGGAGACCATCATACTAAGCAAACTATCACAGAAACAAAGAACTTAATACCATGTGTTCTCATTCACAAGTGGTCCCTGAACACTAGTCACATTTGCATGAGGGTGAGATTAGCAAATGCTGGACACTGCTAGGGGAGGGAGTATAGTAGGGTGACACATGACAACACACGGGTATCTAGTCCACTATCAGGGGAGAAATGACCATCTAGAAACTCAAAGTTCACCTGCATGCAACCTACTTATGTATCAAATATCTACTTGTGCCCTACAATTCTAAATTTTTTAAAAAAGTATTAATTAAAAACAGTGACACTCACTGAAAACTGTCAAGAGTTTTTAAAGATAAAACAGTTATTATCAACAATAGAACCATATAAACTGTGAAAGCAAGCTGTATTTTAGTGAAAATTCACATTGTTATAAGCGTAATTGAATGGTCAGTATGAAATATTTTTATGAGTAAACTTTGATTAATACCCTAAAAATAATGTATACATTGCAATTTTAATGTGTTTAAAAACTCCACAACCTCAGTATGGTTTTAATTTACATTTTTTTACGATTGGTGAGACTGAGCATTCTTTCATGTATCTATTGGCTGTTTGTATATCTTCTTTTGAGAAGTTTCTAGTCATATATTTTGCCCACTTTTAAATAGGGCTATTTGTTATTTTCTTTTCAGCACATTTGAGTTCCTTGTAGATACTGGATATTAGACTTTTGTCAGAATACAGTTGGAAAATTTTTTTTCCCATTCTGTGGGCTGTCTCCCCAGTCTCTTTATGGTTTCTTTTGCTTGGCAGAAGCTTTTCAGTTTGATGAGATCCCATTTGTCTATCTTATCTCTTATGGCATAGGCACTTGGGGTTTTGAGCAGGAATTGGTTGCCAGTTCCAACTTCCATCTTCAAGCTCATAATCACTGGCTTCCATGTCTTCACCACAGGAATCATTCCAATATGTTCTCTTTCTACGACGACACTGTCCCGAGGAATGAAGCAACACAGAATCCGGTGTGAAAGGATTAATATTCACTTGAGGAGTCTGTCGTACATCAAATCCCCTTTTTCCTGATTTTTCTGAATCCTTGAAGAGACAACCACCCCGGAGTTTAACAGAGCTGGAATCAATTCCTCGAGCTTTGGAGAGCAAAGTCTTGGGCCTGTGCCACCTGTGGAAGAGCCACAGCTTGCGGAAATTCTTGTGCAGCGGGGTGCGGGGTGGTCCAGCCTCGGCGAGCAGGGTCCCTCGCCCCCTCAGCGCGCCCCGCGCGCATCGCCCGGGCCGCGTCAGCGAGAAGTAGCTGCCAGGAAGCAGGCGGACCCAGCGACTTGACCGGCGACGACGAGCCGAAGCCCTCCTCCTCCCACGAGTCGCCCTCGGCGCCGCCGGCTGCCCCGTCCGCGCCCGGGCAGGCACCCGGCAGCAGCATGTCCTCCTCCAGCTCCCCGGGGCTGTCGGGGCCGGCCGGGCGAGCGGCTGCTCTCGGGCCGGGCTCCGTGGGGCTCCGCGCGGGCGGCGGCGGCGAGTCGGGCTCCCGAAAGGCCGAGTCCTCCCCGGTGCTGTGGCCGCTGCCCGCCTCCTTCTCTGACTCCTCCTCCTCCTCGCAGTCGCTGCGGGACGCGCGGCGGGACGGCGGCGGCTGCTGCTGGCTCCGGAAACTCATCGCGCGGCCCTGCGGCGGGGACCGCGGAGTCCGGGACCCTGCCGGCCCAGGGGCGGGTCCGCTACGTGCGACTGGGCGCACCCGGTGGCCGCAGCGGCTGGTCTGCGCGGCGGCCGGCTGCGGCTCCTTATCGCTCAGGCCTGTGAGCGGCGGCGGCCGGGTGCGGACCGTCCGGCAGAAGCGGGGCGGCCCGGGCTCCGGAGCGGAGGTCTCCGCGGGTCCAGCCTCAGGTTCGGGCGCCCAGCATGCATTTTAGATTCATCTCTATTGTTGTGTGATCTGTAGTTCATTCCTTTCAATGGATAAATAGTATCCCATGTAAATATACCAGTTTTGTTTACACATGCATTTGCTGGTAGACATTTGTGTGGCTTCCAGTGTGATCCGTTATGAGCAGTACTTCTATGAACAGTTCTATAAATATGACCTACCAGAGCGCTGTGTAATCTTATTTAATTTTAGTATGTTGTGCTAAGCACTGTATACTCTTTTTCCACCTTAAGGTGACTGACTAAGAGGTATTTCATGTATCCCTTTCCAAAATGATCAGGATAGATATCTAAGGAGTTAACTTCTGGGACACATGGGTAGTTCTAACCCCGACTTTTCCATATGCTTACATATTAAGGTGTTTTTAATGATCCAGAGAAAGTTTAATCATGGTGCTTGTGTTAGTTCATTTGGGCTGCTATCACTAAGTACCTAGACTGAGTGCCTAATATCTAGAAATATATCTTATAGTTGCAGAGGCTGAGAAGTTCAAGGTCAGGGCACCAACAGATTGTGTCTGGTAAGTGTTTGCTCTCTGCTCCATAGGTGATGCCTTCTCCCTGTGTCCTCACATGATGGAAGGGATGGATGACTTTCTTTGGGCCTTTTTAATAGGGGAACTAATCCCATTCACGAGCACTTGCAATCATGACCTAATCATCTCTTAAAGGCCTCCCCTCTAAATGAAATTTTATTAGGGATTTGATTTCAATATATGAATTTTGGGTGACACTAACATTCAGATGATAACAGTGGTATCTAGTGAACTGGCAACACAATAATTGTGGCAAAGAGTTCTAATCTTTGTTTTTTACAACTAATAAAAAAGCAAATGTCTTGAGAGTAATATATTAAATGCAATTGTTCATCTAAGAGCAATAATCTTAGACACTTTGTCATCTGTTATTGATAATAATCAAGGAAAATAACTCTTTAAATAAAATGTTTGTCACAGTTCTTTTTAAATACTAGATTACTGTACATATATGAACAAGGTTGCAAATATGGCATTGTAGTTCAATAAAATATAATTTTAAAAAGCTGCTGAGAATTAACTTTAAAATTACCTTTTAGTGATCCTCATATTCTTTGGGTTGTCTTATTTATTTCGTTACCCCAGTGATTTTTTTCCCCTATGATCTAGTCTGAGTAGTCTAGAAACAGAACTTTCTTTGCAAATGGTCTCAGAATATTAAATTAAAAAACTAAAACATATGCTTTCCCCTTCTACTAATGACATTTAAAAGAAGGAATTATCGTTTTCTAATTTTTGAGATATGGTAAAAAGAGAGATTTTTTTTTTGCTTGCCTGCTTTTTTTTTTTTATTTTTTTCTTTAAAAGTATTTGGACAGCAATCTCTCATAAAGCTGAAAAATAGGTGTTTTCCTTCTACATCATTGTCTCCACCAGCAGTAATCTCCTCTTGGCAACATGCTTTTTTCTGATTTAGGAACCTTCCTCTACTTGTCAATCTTGTTCTTCCAGATGTCTGTGACATGGCTCATTGTGTTCTCCATATTCCTGGAGGATGCTGCAAAGCAAAGCATGGACAATGTTTCACCTTCCATAGGCACTCAGAGATATGGAGTATTAGTGTGCTTTGTTTCTGAGCTTGAACAAACATGTTGTTTCTCATAAACAGGGAAGCAAACATGGAAACATACTACTATTTCATAATGTCTTATTTTATTAATATAAAAGCCTTATATGTTAAAATATAATTTATACAATTGAAATGACAATTAAGATAGAGATAGGCTGTCAGAATGCATGGCACTGAAAGGTACCTGTGAGCAGTGGTTTGATCATGCTGTACTCAGGAGACATGCTACTGCCACACTCCTCCATGGACATGACTGGTGGTTACTAATGTCCTCTGTAAAATCACAACCATGTTTCTTTTTCTCGACTCCAGGTAGATGCCCTGAGATTGCTACTAGAAGAGAAATAATCTTTTCTCACAAAAACACGAACAGCTGCAAGACCTCACAGAAGAGAACGGGACACTGACTGGAGAGATTTGTCACATAAAAGGTATGTTAGAAAAGAAGGACAGAAAAAACAATGTTCTCAGAAAAGGTGACAGGGTGTTATTTATATTTCATCATTTTGGAAAAATTTTGAGTTATAGAAAATAAGTGATCTTTTAAGAATTTTTCATTTTCTACATAAACTTTTTACTTACTGGTAATTGTATCATGTCATTATTAGCAAGACCTGAGGAATTTTCTGTTTGGTTATTTAAAAATGAAATAGTGATGACATTTTTAAATTTGCCAGCTTAATCACAGCGGTGATTGTACAATTTGATACAAATCTAAAATAGCAAAAGGTCCAAAAACATTAGTTAAATTTTTATTTTTCCTCACTGAGTGTTAGCAAAGTATTTTGTGGGTCTTAAATGTATTTTAGATGCATTGGTATTCACATAACTTTAGTAGGTGCTATCCTTGGTGGGGGAGGAGGTTGGTTAAAGGTAATGTTTTACAACCATTACTTGATTAAAAGCAAAAGAAAGAATGTTTAATAAGTTCAACCTCAGTGACCCAACAAAGAAGATTCTTACCCTCTTAGAGCCCTTCCTTCTTTCCTTCAGAAGCACATTTTCTCCTTTACAGAGACCCTGATTTTGCGACAGCACCCCTATTTTCTTTTGGGGAATTTCATTTTGCGACTGTGTACAGTTTTGGTGGGACCATTAGGTGTCCTTCCTTCCTCTAGAAAAAGGGTAAGCAAGATGAGAAACTAATGCCTACTCTCTTGTGAAAAATAAAATGTGTTAGAAAGATATAGGCATCCAGCATAGAAACTGGGCAGAAATCAGTGGTGAGCTGCCTGAGTCGCTGGCCAAAACG
>NW_007137457.1:0-5284 GCF_000164805.1 Carlito syrichta | reverse complement strand
CAGAAACTGGAGTGATCCTTTTACAGCATAAAACAAGGCTGGGTATGTTGCCTCATGCCTGTAATCCAAGTACTTTGGAAGGCTGAAGTGGGAGGATTGCTTGAGGCCAGGAGTTCCACACCTGCCTGGGAAACATGGTGAGACCTTGTCTTTACAAAATGATTTTTAAAAATTTAGTGAGGTGTAATGATATGCACCTGTAGTCCTAGCTACTCAGAAGACTGAGGTGTGAAGATCACTTGAGCCTGGAGTTCGAGACTGCAGTGAGCTATGATTCTGTCACTGTACTCCAGCCTGGTGGCAGAGGAAAACCCTGTCTAAAAAATAATAAATGCATAAATAAATAAAAAATAAAACTGTTTATGTCACTCTGATCAAAACCCTCCAGTCATAACCAGTTATATAATTTATGGGGTCCAGTATATAATGTATATATGAAGCCCCTGCTCCAAAAAATTGAGAATTTCAGGATGGCAGAAGAGCATTAAACTAAGTATGAGGCCCTGTGCAGCTGCACAGGTCACAGGCCCCAAAGGTGTCCCCATCTCTAGTGACTTCCATTGTCATTCAGTTACTGCAGAAGTCCCTTCAAGGGCCCAAGATGCCCTGCATAATTGAACTCCCTCTGGTCCATCTGACCTCTTATCTTGCCACCCTCCCCTTTGCTCCCATTTCATCAGCCACTGTAGCCTTTGGGTTCTTCTGCAAACAGGTCAGGCATACCCTCTTTGGGCCTAACACTGCTGCTTCCCCTACAGGGACATTCTCATCCTGAATCTGCACTGCCCAATGAGATAGCCTTGAGCCATATGTGACTATGAAGGCTTTGAATTGAGATGTGCTGCAAGTGTGAAATACACATTAGATTTGGAAGACTTATTATGAAAAAGAGAGTATAAGATCTCTGACAAATGACTTTTATCATATTGATTATACGTTGAAAGGAAAATATTTTTGACATATCAGGCAAAAAAAATATATTTGGCTATCATTCCTAAAGCCTCCTGTGACATAAAACTTTGGTTAAATAAACTTGTTATACTTTGCTTATAGTAGTCTGTCTTTCTTTTATGGTTCAGTCATGAACTTTTCTGTAGATGAGAACAAGGTATTATTTCTTCTATGCTATAATTGTCAGACAGCTGACTCAACCAATCCAGTGCCCTACAGTCCTTGACTCAGCAACTCTTGACAGTCCTCAGCCCTCCTGAAGTCATTGCCTAACAACAAGAGACTGCCACAATTTCACTCCAATGTTAAAGCAGTTTTCTATTCCACCTGGTGCATGACTTTGCAGTACCAATTTGCTAAATTTTGAGGGGAGTTACTATGGAGGATTAGGGTTTATATACTTGGTTTGTTTGAAGTTAAGGGGTATGTGTAGGTTAGTGGAGATTTTTGTTGAAAAATAAGAAAGAAAATGAATGGTGATTAATATATCCAGAGTATTTGCTACAACTGGCAATGCAGAAGTTCTCAATATGTGTAACAGTAAGTACTGTCTTTTATGGATCATTATATCCAAGGAATTCTTGCATGATCTAATAACCACTGACAGATCTAGCTAGCTAAACACAATGGAAGGTCTCCTATTTCTTGCAAGTTACCAGTTATTTTTCAATAACTGTTCTTCTAACTATTGTCAAAATATAGATACATTCCGAATGCATACACAACAAACTCTCTAATCTATACAGACATAAATTGTCTTAAAGTCTAGCAAGATCTCACTGAGAACTTGAAGAACACAATATAGCATGCAATTTTAGAATTTTTAAGAAAAACAGAAACAGAAAACTAAATGTGGCTCCTAGAATCCATGGTTTCAATGGATCCAATAAAAATCCACATTTTTATTGACTTTTCCTTTCCTTAGATTCCTGGCTGTTGTTCAGTTGCAAGTCAGTTTCTTTTCAATTAAATGAAATTCCTTAATCACCTCTCCTCCTACTGAAGACTAGTCTCTCAATTTCCCTTTCACTGCAAGTTGAGGAAAAATAAAAACAAAAAACAAAACTTCTTTCATGCCTTGCAAAATTCTACAAATAAGATTTGATGTCATAATAATAATAATATTGCTGGAAGGAGATAATTTTGCTCAGAAGAAAATAATTTTAGCCATTAATATGTAAAATAATTTGGCATTGTTTTGAAATCTTATTTTCATTAAAATAGTCTTCTTTCTCACATATATCACCAAAGGCCCATTTAAGTGATTTCCACACTCCCATTTTTTCTCCAAAATAGTATCTTTCTCACAATAAACTTTCCTTCTAAATAGTAAAATTTTGGAATTAAAATTTCCCTAATTCTAGTTATCTGTTATCAGATATTGGAGCCAAGTCTCAGAAGACTCTCTGTAAAAAGTTCCTTATAAAATATATCTAAAATTAGTCTTTTCATCATAACATAGCATACATTTTATCTGGAACATAGCCAAGCTGAAGAAGAATTAAGGTGGTATTCAATATAACTGAATATATAAATGGTTTTGATTACTCTGGTCAACAGAAAGTGAACTTCAATAGACCGATCTTTCTATTTCCAATAGCCTTTGAGAACTCTACCAGATATACCTCCCTCAACCTACAAATGAAGGACTAAATGAAGACACACAACAATTTGTTGAAAATGAATCTAAGCGGGGCTCGGTAGCTCAACCTGTAATCCCGCGCTTTGGGAGGCTGAGGTGAGTGGGTTGCCTGAGTCCATGGATTTGAGATCTGCCTGGGCAACTTGGCGAGACCTCATCTCTACAATAAATCAAAAAATAAGCTGGGCATGGTAGTGCATGCCTGTAGTTCCAGCTACTTGGAAGGCTGAGGCGGAAGGATCGCTGGGGCCCAGCAGGTCGAGGCTGGGTGGCTGGGAGTGTGCCACTGCACTCCAGTCTGGGCAACAGAATGAGACTCCAACTCAAAAAAAAAAAAAGAAAAGAAAATGAATCTATATAAATATATGTGCCAAATTCTGAAGTTTGAAATATTAATACAATAATTTCTTATATCTTCTGATTCCTGTAGCTTCTTTGCCAATTTCAACAGAACATAAATTGTTTTATGCTCATTGCCCAGGGAAAAATGAAATCTTTTCTAACTTTTGAATTTCACATGACTTGTCCTTAATGAAAGTAGAAAGAGTTTGGCATAAACATAGGTTTTTGTAGAGAGGTATGAAAAACAGAATGTGAGCAATGGCTCTTCACAGTGGGGAAATAAATGCCTGAAAGGAACGAAATGCACATGGGCACAGCAATGGGTAAATGGGAGTCATTTTCTGCAAAATAAGTTTGTTTCCTGTCTCATGATCCAGTCCAAGAGGGATAAAGCACCCCTGAAATATTTGCATGACTTAATAGCAGGGGCAGCATATAGCTTGGTTTTGTTTTTGTTTTTGTTTTAGGTAGAACTAGGAGAACTAGGGAACTCAAGGAAAAAATCAATAGTTATATGAAGAAACTAAGGAGATGGAATTAGACAATCTCATATAGTGTTGCCATAGGAGCATAACAATGGTTTCCATCAATGGGGCTTTGAGGATAGAAATGGAGGATAATTCAGCAGCAACCTGTATGCACTGACAAGTAAGGACATAACAGGATGATGAATGTTTTAGTAAATACCACAGTGAAGAGATGATGATGAGAACCAGATGGATCCCTTTGGGAAACAACTGACAAACAATTCAATCAACAATTTTTTAGGCAATGAGATCATTCTTTGCCTCATATAACAAGAGATGGGGGATTGATTAGTTTAGTGGCATAGTGATGTCACTAAGGCCCTGGGCTTTCTCATAGTCCTGTTAACTTCAGCTGCTTGGCATTATTTGTCTTTTTCTCAAGGATCATTGGAGAGCTACAATAGATCTTGGTAACATATTCACTATGATGTCTCCAAAGGAAAAGACAGTACTTTCCCCTTGACTTTTGTTTTTTATTAGGGAAAAAAAAAACACAAAATAATCGACTTAGGATATCTAATGCAGTCTTTCTATTTGTATTATGGAGGACATGCTTACACCTGGGTGAAATGCAAGTGAAATAATTGATATTCTGGTATTTTATGTCTTCTGTAATGTGAGATGTTTTGTATCTTTTAATGTGATGATCAGTCTGGTGTGGTTACAAGTGAACACAGGAAAGGTTCAGAAAAACGAAGTTTATTATTCTCACCTAGAGATAGGTGCCATGGCACATCACAAAGTCCAGGTAGAAAGACACCATGGTGATCAGGAGTCAGTAGACAAGAAAGAGTGCAGAAGTGCTTAGGTGACAGAATTTACTGGGCTTTTCCAGGGAAAGTCAAAACAGGGAGTTGTAAACAACTTAGAATTGTTTGGTTTGAATAATTTTGGAAGGCTTTGAGCTATAGGTGTAGGTTCTCGTTGCCTACCCCCTGGATCTGACATCAATTAAGAAAAAGATAAAGCTGGGCTCGGTAGCTCAGCCTGTAATTCCACGCCTTTGGGAGGCTGAGGTGAGTGGATTGCCTGAGCCTGCGGGTTCGAGACCCACCTCGGCAACTTGGCGAGACCTCAAATAAATCAAAAATTAGCCGGGCATGGTAGCACGTGCCTGTAGTTCTAGCTACTTGGAAGGCTGAGGCAGAAGGATCGCCGGAGCCCAGCAGGTCGAGACTGCGGTGGCCGGGAGCGGCCACTGCACTCCAGTTTGGGTGACAGAGTGAGACTCTAACTCAAAAAAAAAAAACCACCCAAAAACAAAAAGAAAAAGAAAAAAAAAGAAAAAGACATAACGTGCCCTGAGGTGCACAGGTCAGATAGTAGAGATATCCCTGGCTTGACTAGTGTACACATCAAAGGCATGCTTCTTGCTGGGTTCTTTGCAATCTTTAAGAATTTACTAGCCTAAAGAGAGATAGTCTGTCATTCAGGAGGATTTTGTTTAAAACTGAAAACATCACAAAATAGAGAATATTACTATTATGCATCATCACTACAAATAATAATAATATAAAAACATAACAAATATATGAGGTTATTCCATTATTGGGTCATTAGTAAAACTGGAAAGGGAACTGGGAGTTAGATGGCAGTACTAGCTTAGTACAGATTTTCCAATCTTGATGAATATTCAATGAACATGTGGGAGAATGTCTTGGCTGTTGAATAATGAATTACAGATTAATCGGAAACTATTATGTCTACACATTACTGAAATAATCATAAAGGTAGCATGTCTACAATCTATTCTCAGATTACTAAGAAAAAAACAGGCTTTGTACTATTTTGTAACTTTTTAATTGACATTATTAATAAATGA
>NW_007137456.1:0-837 GCF_000164805.1 Carlito syrichta | reverse complement strand
ATTCTTTTGGCTATTCATGATCCTTTATGGTTTCATATGAATTTTTTTTGTAATTTTCAGTTCTGAGAAGAATGATGTTAACTTAATGGTTATTTCATTGAATCTGTAGATTGACTAAATGGCTAATTTTTACATTAAAAGAAGTAAGTAAGTCAGGGAAAAAAGCACGTCAAATTATCATTCATGACATTAGCCTGAGAATTTTTGACATCATAATGGAAGGGTCCTGATCCATTGGCCTATGACCTACATTGTACCGATACCAAGCTTTGTTGATTACTGTAAACATATAGTGAAGTTTAAAGTCTAGAACAGTGATAACTCCTGCTTTGTTTCTTTTGATAAGATTCTTTTGGCTATTTTTGATTGTTTATGGTTTTATATGAATACTTTTTTTTTGAGTTGGAGTCTCACTCTGTCACCCAGACTGGAGTGCAGTGTCTGCTCGCGGCCACCACAACCTCGAGCTGAGGGGCTCCGGTGATCCTTTTGCTTCAGCCTTCCGAGTAGCCTGAATGACAGGCATGTGCTACCACACTCAGCCGATTTTTAAAATTTATTGTAGATATGAGGTCTCGCTGCCCAGACGGGTCTCGAACCTGTGGTCTCAGGCAATCCACTCACCTCAGCCTATCAAAGGCATGGGATTACAGGCTGTGCCACCGAGGCCAGCTCATATGAATTCTTTATTGTAATTTCCAGATCTGAGTAGAATGATGCTAACTTAATGGTTATTTCATTGAATCTGTAGATTGACCAAAAGGCTAATTTTTAAATTAAAGAGGTAAGCAAAGTCAGGGAAACAAGCATGTCAAATTGTCATTTATGACATCAGCG
>NW_007137455.1:0-2809 GCF_000164805.1 Carlito syrichta | reverse complement strand
TCCAGAATTTACACGGCACTCAAGTGAGACAAAAGGGTGGGGGGGGGGTAATTTATCTTTAAAAAATGGGCAGGCGACATGAATTGACACTTCTCAAAAAAATGAGCAGCCAACAAATACATGAAAAAATGCTTGGGCAACACTTTCGGATCCCCCTCCACTGTGGGAGGTTTTCTGTCCTCTCAATAAATCCTGCTTTCAAAAAAAAAAAAATGCTCAGCCTCACTAATCATCAGAGAAAGGCAAATCATAACCACACAAAGATACTAACTTAATTTAGTGATGTGGCCATCATTAATAGTTCAAATTACAACAGATGCTGGTGTGGGAATCCAAAATATATTTCTATCAGTGTCACATGGTCATCTTTCTTGTTGGCGCTGTGGTATGGTAGCAGTGAATGACACTCCACTTCCCTTTCTAGTTTCAGAATCGAGGGTTAGACAGGTGGACAGCAACCCTGTAGGTTTATTACTGACTCACCGTAATTAATGGGAAGATGTGGCTCAGAGGAGCAGCCACGGTGTGCTTCTGAATGCTTCATCCCAGATTAGGCACTTACCTGCATGCTTGTCAGTGGAGAAAACACACACTTCATGCCCATCCCAAGAGTAAGCTGCTTGCTACACAGGTGACAGCAGACCTGGATACAAGTCACTGTATGCAGACACATCTTTTTCAACAAGAGACACAAAGCAAAGTAAGTACATTTAATGTGTTTTGCCCAAATTCAAACATGTAATCTTGCCTCCTCTCAGAGGAAGGTGGAAGACCATGTAAGGCCTCACGTGAAAACTTGAGGCCAGGGAGACAGAAATGCTCATCTCCTTTATGCCAGGATTTAAATTATAATTGAAATTAAGCCCATGCCTTTGTATGTAACAACCAAGGATGAAAAGTTGGACAGAAGTATGTGAGATGGTAAGAAGAAATTGAATTTGTTTTTTCAGTTTTGCCATAAATAACCCACAATGTGAATAACTCATTTGTTGCTTGATTTTGGTAAACCAACTCTTATTTGAAGAAAATGATTGGTTCTTTTAATAATTATTCCAAGTCCATCTTGCTTGATTCAACTAATAATTTTCTTACACTTCCCTGTCTTGTGAATTTAAAAATGTGGCCTTTTTATAAGTTGAATATATTGACTGCTAGTAAGAGATGTTATGATGTTAATTTCAGTTCCTTTGTTTTATTGATAACTTCAAAACTTAATGACAGCTAGTTTTTGTCTTGTGCCTAAATATTATTAAGCTACATGGCAATTTTATGTATGTATTTTCTGCGAGTTACATTTTAAGATCTCTCTATATTTTTGTGACTAGGAAGTAAATAGCTGGCATAGAACTCTAAGTTTAGAGAGATGACCTGAAGTCCATTCCCAGCCTGTAGCTAATTTGGTTTGTCACCTAGGCAAGCTATGATCCTTCTGAGCCTATGTTGCCTCTTGTGTAAAATCAGGGACTTTGACTAAATCTGTGAGTTTTAATCCATTCCAATTTTTCTTCAAGGAGAAAATCATATATATAAAACATGTAGAAGTGGAGATGTCTGGCTAAAAGGAGAATGGGGATTCTGAAACTGTGACTTCCTCATTCCTAAATTCTGCTGTGTTCTCTGTGGAGCCTTAGTTTTCTGTGGGACATAGTTTGAAAGTCATGGGTTATAACAAATTCCTTCTAACTCACTAAAATGTGCTGGTCCGTTTTTTGCCTTTGTATATTTTTTTCACCTTATTATATGTAAAAATGAAGTTCCAGATGTGCGTGCTACCCTTACTGATGTTGGACTTCAAGATACCACACTCGCTGGAACCTAATTAATCTCTACCTGGAAATCACGGAAAGGCCATGGAGAAAGGAGAGCGGTTTTGTTAAAGTTAGCATATATGTTAGTCCTTAAGGAACTGATATAGCTTTTGATTTAGTATGAGATATAAAATGAATATTAACAGTTTATTAGGCTTTTTAAATTTTCAATAGCAACATTCAATTACTTCCAAGCTATTACTTACCACACTTTAAAAGCCATAGATACTGCCCTTGTCTAACTCAATAGTCACAAATGCCATCAAGATGTCTTTCCCTCCTTTTGCCTTTCATAATCAGTGCCAGACACTGTATTATGTCTCCATTAAACTGGGAGTAACACTCTGGACTTCTATGAAGAGAAGTGTGAGAAAAATGTGAGATTTAGTGGGAAAATAAGAATGAAATGAAAGAGAGATTTTAAAACTCATTTAATATTTTCCAGTATTTCACTTCTGAATCTGGGAAAAACTTTCCTAACCTCTTCCAGCCAGGACAAAACTGAAGCCATAGATACCTAAGACCTCTTTTCTAAGCTTGTGTGTGCCTCTCCCAGAGCCACTCTTTTTCTGGGTTCTGGGTCTGTCTCTCTTCTGTTGTGCTTTGGTATCTGATGTGGTATCTCTTTCCCAAAGGCAGTTGCCCTCCATAGTCATTTGTGTGATATTTAAGGGCCAGTGAAGGGTTGGAAGAGAATTTCTGTAGGGGGAAGCCCTACAGGTTGGAATAGAGGCAGCTGTTTCCACCATGTACTCTTTTAAGAGTTAGGAGTAAAAGGTGAGCTCTATTAAATTTGTAATGCAAAAAGTATTCTCCAAGACTTCTTCAGCACAAAAGTAAGCAACCTGTAAAAATGCATTTTAATCTTTTATTCAATTTATGTATTGTCAAAGTATTTGTAAGTGGGGTAGAAAGAAGTAAAATCTACATGGGGAGTGAATCTTTAGGAGAAGAGCTTTTGGAGGAAAAGATAATAGCATATGTGAGTAGTCTTTAGTTTA
>NW_007137454.1:0-975 GCF_000164805.1 Carlito syrichta | reverse complement strand
GTTCTGTATATTGTTTCAGATCCTGCTCTGAACATTTAGTGAGGGAATATCTATTTATGAAAGATTTACATAAGAATACTCAATATGTGGATGTTTGAAATACAGTTTTAGATTTTCTACACATCTCATAATCAAGTAGATAAACATAACTAAAATTAGTGAGATATTTCAGAAAGAGTATTAATTTCAAAATCAAAGCTACAAACTAAACATCCATATCTTGCTTTCCTCATTTCTAACTCTAGAATATTATGAATCAAAGAAAGTGTGGTTAAAAGCTGGCTCTAACATGTAAATTATTTTTAAGCAAGTTTTCTGAAATATCTGTATCCCTATGAATAGAGAAACATTAATCATAATACATGTATTATCATATTTTTGCTTCATGTTTCACCAGTAGAATTTTTACATGACATTATAACAGTACCACATATTTAAGATTTTCTGCTGAAAAGTTAATAACATAAAACATACTTTAAAATCTTAACTTTCTAAAAGTAGAGAATGGAAAGTTCATTTTTAAAAAAATACATCAAAGTGAAAAAATTTAATCAAACTTGAATAAAGGGAAAAATTTTGTTAAGAATGACACTGTAATGCATACATTGCAAAATACAATTTTGATTGTTTAACTTTCACACTAATAATTGAAAACTCTACCTGTCTGAAAGTATGTATACTGGACACATATTAATTTTTGTACTTTTTTTCAGATTATTTTAAACAGCATTAAACATATCCTGTATCTAAATTTGAAACAAGTAGAAAGTTTATGTTATGCATGTGAATCTTTTTTTACTTAAGCAGTGCTCATGTCAGGTTCAGTCTCTAAAAATATTAAAGGCCACATCTTGTAATTGATATATCATTCCCATGATCACCTCTTCATTAACTTACATGACATTTCTCATTTAAGTCATTTCTGATTCATTTCAGGTGCCATAGGAGTTGTTAGACACTATAGCTGGTTTCTAA
>NW_007137453.1:0-748 GCF_000164805.1 Carlito syrichta | reverse complement strand
AAAATCACGCTAGACTGTTATACAGTGCTACTAGTACGTGTGTGTGTGTATGTATTTTAATAATTTTAATAATTTTTTGCCTGTCTGTTGATGTGTAAGTTAATGTGCTCCTTACTTCTTTCTATCCTTAAATATATGCAGCTCTTTTCATGTGTGAAGTTATACTTTGTCTATATGTATGAAACACTCCAGAGTGACAGACCATAGTACACTATCTTGAGAGTGGTGATTCAAAAGCAGTGAGACCCTAAGGACCTTTTACTCTCTGGTCTAATGTGAGGACTCAGGATACATTGGGTGCTCGGTATCAGAGCAATTTGCTCTCACTGCCAAATACTTTTTAGTGTGGGTCAGAGATCTCAAGTCTGGGTCTAAAGATTATGATTCCCCTGAATTTGACACTCTGTCTCTTATTTATTATTATTATTTTTTTCTTTGTGGACCCCACACTTTAGCATGGAGAAGGGCATGTCAAGACAATGTTTTTCTCTGCATCTTCAGTTTGTGGTAGAGGCCTCACTCAGACACCAAACTCTCCAGGTGTTTTGAATCCAGGTGTCCTTCAGGCTCCTCTGTGGGCTTCTATAGATCCAGCTTGAACTAGCCAGACCAGTCTTTGTCATGGCAACCTTCAGAGTCTGGGTCATCTTCCTGGCTCACAAATGCACACAATAGTCATACATGCCTTTCAATCTGGGCCTGACTGTCCCTCCACCCTGATATCATCTGAAGTCACCCACTCTAGTAG
>NW_007137452.1:0-787 GCF_000164805.1 Carlito syrichta | reverse complement strand
TATCTAGTCTTTCAAAATAAGCAAATTGTAAGAAAAGATATTTGAATTATATCTTATTAATCATTTATGGCTGCCTAAATGGGAAATATTATAAAGAGAAGTCACTACTTCTCTAATTTAAAAATAATTCCATTAAACACAGTATAATACAAATGACGTGCTTTGTTTAATCATTTTATCCCTGACCCTCTTAGGGAATCCACTCACACAAACTTCATGATTACATAAAGTAATTTAGCCTCTTCATATGCCCTCAAGTAGAAGCAGCTGTACTTTGATTTCAAGTATTTATTTGGTAAAGCACTGTAACAGTAGACAAGATACCTAGCTTTTACTCACACCCTGTCATGTACTGTCTCTTTTCTAGGATTTCAGGCTCTCATCCATAACCTGGAGTTATACTAGATATCTCTGAAGACCCCGTCACATTCTGATAATGTATGACTCTTGATGCTTCACGAGTTTCTAGAAGACACCTATCTGCTTCCTCTTTACATTTCTTGCTATGTTGGATAAATTGAGACTATGGCAAAATAGTACTGGAACATTCACTATGGCTTCTGCCTTAGTTTACTTTTCTGTAAAATTGAGGTAATAATAATACCTCCTTATAGGGTGATTATTTGTATTAAGTAGCCCAATAGATTTCAAAGTCTTAGGACAATGCCTGGAATGTACTGCATATGCAATGATTGTTAATAGTCTTCTTAATCATTAAATATAATCTGCTATCATCATTACCATTACCACTGCCATCCCCTTCACTATCATTACATTATATCATCAA
>NW_007137451.1:0-1030 GCF_000164805.1 Carlito syrichta | reverse complement strand
AAAAAGAATCTAGATACAGACCTTTCAATCTTTACCAAAATTAACTCAAAATGATCATAGACTTAAGCGTAAAATGAAAAACAAAGAACTCCTAGAAGACACCTGGATGACCTCAGACTTGGCAATGACTTTTAAAGATACAACATCAAAGTGATATCTATGAAAGAAAAAAGTGATAAGCTGTACTTCATTAAGAGTAAATATTTCTAATCTGTGATGCTGTTAAGAGAAATGTTGTGAGTGGGAGTGATGGGCACAGTTAAAGTGCAGAATTCTTCAACACTATGCTGTGCATCCATGTAACAAAAAACCATTTGTAACCATCAAGTTATTGAAATAAACATTTAAAAATAAATTTTAAAAAACCTATTCAGGTAATAAGGGAAACCAACCCCATCCAGGTCTCCTATCTTAGCCTCAGGCTGTCTGCTTTAAGAAGCAAAAGTGGAGGCAGACCAGCCAGGAGTTTTTTTCTGTGCAGTGGAATTTACCCTTGGGACCTGTCCTCCCAGGTCAACTAGAAAGCAGCTGGTGGCAAAGGTTGAATTCCTGGGAGAATGGCTGCTGGAGCCACTCAGGGCTTTTTTTCCTGCCCCACTTCATGTGGGTTTTGGCAGAGCACAGCTGTGGGTAAGGCAGTTTCCCATGAGGGACTGGAGTCTCACAAGGGTCAGGCAGCCTTCAAAGTGTATGGCAGGAGCACAGAGCTGGATTCCCCTCACTCTCCTCCCTTGCTGGTTTGTGCAGTGATTCAGGCAAGTCTGTCAAGTTATAATCCAGGCTGATAGATTTTTTTCTCTTCTTTGCACCCTGTGGATCTCATCGCTTCTCTACTGAGTCATGGGTATGCTGCCATGCTTTTTCTTCTTTGAGTGCTGAGGAATTCTCCCTATTTTGGCTTACTCTGTGAGAGGAACACACTAGCTGCTTCTCATTGACCATCTTAGTCCTGTCTCCCCTTGTTCATACATTTTTAATGAACATATAAAATGTATATATATAAATATATATTTATTGGTGTTTTCATATA
>NW_007137450.1:0-4695 GCF_000164805.1 Carlito syrichta | reverse complement strand
AAGATATTTGAATTATATCTTATTAATCATTTATGGCTGCATAAATGGGAAATATTATAAAGAGAAGTCACTACTTCTCTAATTTAAAAATAATTCCATTAAACACAGCATAATACAAATGACGTGCTTTGTTTAATCATTTTATCCCTGACCCTCTTAGGGAATCCACTCACACAAACTTCATGATTACCTAAAGTAATTTAGCCTCTTCATATGCCCTCAAGTAGAAACAGCTGTACTTTGATTTCAAGTATTTATTTGGTAAAACACTGTAACAGTAGACAAGATACCTAGCTTTTACTCACACCCTGTCATGTACTGTCACTTTTCTAGGATTTCAGGCTCCCATACATAACCTGGAGTTATACTAGATATCTCTGAAGACCTCATCACATTCTGATAATGTTTGACTCTTGATGCTTCACGAGTTTCGAGAAGACACCTATCTGCTTCCTGTTTACATTTCTTGCTATGTTGGATAAATTGAGACTATGGCAAAGTAGTATTGGCACATTCACTATGGCTTCTGCCTTAGTTTACTTTTCTGTAAAATTGAGGTAATAATAATACCTCCTTATAGGGTGATTATTTGTATTAAGTAGCCCAATAGATTTCAAGGTCTTGGAACAATGCCCGGAATGTACTGCATATGCAATGATTGTTAATTGCCTTCTTAATCATTAAATATAATCTGCTATCATCATTACCATTACCACTGCCATCCCCTTCATTATCATTACATTATATCATTAACATTAGAAGAATAACAGCAAAAATGTACCTTTGCCTTTGCCACATTCAACTCCATAAAAGTTAGCTCTTATTTTACCCCCAAGACACAATTCTCTATTTAGTGCCTATAATATAAATTCTCTATTTAGTGCCTATAAATATCTAATATCCTTAAATTATATTCAGCCTTCGGGAATTCAGTCCAATCTATAATAACTGATTTATCTCCCACATGAGCAGTCTTCCAGTCAGGCACTGTTCATTCACCACTCAGCAAAACCATGTGATTACCTGATGGTGGAACATTCTTCTTAATTCTTTGTTCTGCTCCAGCCCTTCCCATGCTTCCAAGGCCATGTCACACTTCATTCTGCCCAGCGATGCTCTCCTGTCTACACCAGTCCTTACTACTGTTTCCCCAAAATAGTTCTTGACATCCAAAAGATATTAACTTTGGGAATGTCTCTATTTGAATAGATTTGGGTTCCCGAGTGCTCTGCCTCAAGGCCCTAGGGAAAATGTATGCACACTGGGTTAGGAATTGTATCTTGTACTATCCCCTTCTTCACATTATCGAAGACCCTAGTTCAGAATGTCTCTATGATACTTAAATGCAAAAGTCTCCACTTCCTTGAATTTTATTTTTGTCTTCCATAAAGTGAGCACTGCAGTACCTAACTTACAGAATGACTGTAAAATTCAAAGAAAATGCATGTATAAAGCTCAATACTTAAAAACTGACTAGTCCTTCCTACTTCATCTCTGGACACTCCTTCTGTTACAAACTTAGGATGTTTTCAAGATATTAAAGAGTTAGTGAATCATGGAAATTAAGAAAATTAGAATCATGGGTTCTAGAGCCACATAAAAATGGGAAGAAGTCTGGCCCCCAAATTCACTGTTAGTATAATCTTGGGCAAAAATATGTAACTTCAATTTCTTCATCTTTAAAGTGAGTAATACTATAAGTAACTCTGAGGTTCATTGTAGAGGTTTGTTTACTTCATCTAGTAAGACCTTGGTACAGAAGATAGTGTATATTGAGATCAGACAATTAATAAATATGTATTATTAACATATGCATATGTCATATCAGATTAAACAAATATAAATTAATAAAATATATTATACATTCTGAATAGTTTATTAAAAATACAGGCTATTGCAACATGGATAAATAAAAGTAGGTTAAATAGCACAGTTTTGTTGGCATAAAAAGTCTATTTTTTCTTGTACAATGGCTGAGATTTCTCATGGTGGAGAAATTTTCACTCATAAACAAAACCTTTCCCATCTGATCATGGCTGAGCTGACTTTCTGCTCAGAAACCTGAAGATAAACTTACTGCTTATCCCAGTAATGTAATGTGTGCTTTTTTTCTCTTTCTCTTGTATTCCTTAACATTGCCTAAATTAGGCTGGGCTCAGTGGCTCAGCCTGTAATCCTATCACTTGGAGAGACTGAGGCAAGTGTATTGCCTGAGGCCATGAGTTGAAGACCAGCCTGGAACCTCATCTCTACAATTAATTTTTAAAAATTAGCTGGATATGGTAGTGCGCACCTGTAGTTCCAGCTACTTGGAAGGATGAGGTGCAAGGATCACCAGAGCCCAACAAGTCAATGCTGGGGTGGGGCCATGAGTGTGCCACTGCACTGCAGCCTGGGCAACAGAGTGAGACTCCAACTCAAAAAAACCAAAAAAACCATAGTCTCTTCAACAAATGGAACTGTAGTAACCTGACATCCACAACAAAAAGAATCTAGATACAGACCTTTCAATCTTTACCAAAATTAACTCAAAATGATCATAGACTTAAGCGTAAAATGAAAAACAAAGAACTCCTAGAAGACACCTGGATGACCTCAGACTTGGCAATGACTTTTAAAGATACAACATCAAAGTGATATCTAGGAAAGAAAAAAGTGATAAGCTGTACTTCATTAAGAGTAAATATTTCTAATCTGTGATGCTGTTAAGAGAAATGTTGTGAGTGGGAGTGATGGGCACAGTTAAAGTGCAGAGTTCTTCAACACTATGCTGTGCATCCATGTAACAAAAAACCATTTGTAACCATCAAGTTATTGAAATAAACATTTAAAAATAAATTTTAAAAAACCTATTCAGGTAATAAGGAAAACCAACCCCATCCAGGTCTCCTATCTTAGCCTCAGGCTGTCTGCTTTAAGAAGCAAAAGTGGAGGCAGACCAGCCAGGAGTTTTTTTCTGTGCAGTGGAATTTACCCTTGGGACCTGTCCTCCCAGGTCAACTAGAAAGCAGCTGGTGGCAAAGGTTGAATTCCTGGGAGAATGGCTGCTGGAGCCACTCAGGGCTTTTTTTCCTGCCCCACTTCATGTGGGTTTTGGTAGAGCACAGCTGTGGGTAAGGCAGTTTCCCATGAGGGACTGGAGTCTCACAAGGGTCAGGCAGCCTTCAAAGTGTATGGCAGGAGCACAGAGCTGGATTCCCCTCACTCTCCTCCCTTGCTGGTTTGTGCAGTGATTCAGGCAAGTCTGTCAAGTTATAATCCAGGCTGATAGATTTTTTTCTCTTCTTTGCACCCTGTGGATCTCATCGCTTCTCTACTGAGTCATGGGTATGCTGCCATGCTTTTTCTTCTTTGAGTGCTGAGGAATTCTCCCTATTTTGGCTTACTCTGTGAGAGGAACACACTAGCTGCTTCTCATTGACCATCTTAGTCCTGTCTCCCCTTGTTCATACATTTTTAATGAACATATAAAATGTATATATAAATATATATTTATTGGTGTTTTCATATATATATATATATATATATATATATATATAAATTTTTTCCTCTTGCTTTCCTGGAAAAGACCATCAGAGTCTGGCCTGCAGTGATAAAAGTTCATAAATATGAATATGTACATTTTATTTTTATTGGTATGTTATATATAAATTTGTATGTTACATTTTATATATGTAAGTTTATACATCTTTATTTGCATGTGTATGTATATATTTAACTATGTTTTTATGTGTGACTGTATTTTTGGAATACTCCACAGTTATGCGGCTCAGTGTATGTTTCTGTGTGATTTGGGTTTGTGTATTTTAAAAACATATATGTATGTTTTTATTCAGGGGCTTTTTAAACATTTTATTTTAAAGATGTGGGGAAAAATTCAGAATGAGGTATATATCATTATACAGATAAAGTTTGGGCGTCCCTTTGGTCCCTGCCGGAGACCAACTCCAGCTGGGTTCAGGGTACCCCAAAGGTGGAGACGACATCAGCGATTGGGGGGGAAGAAGAAAGAGAGAAAGAGAGAGAGAGAGAGAGAGAGAGAGAGAGAGAGAGAGAGAAAGAGACTGGACTCCGGTCTAGTGCAGAAGCGATGTGTGTTATTGGGAATTACAATAGGTCTTTTATACACAAAGTCAGATGTGGGAGGGAGGAGCATCCCCCACCCACCAGAAACCTTAATCCATGAAAACTTAATCAATGATTGCCTTTAAACCCTTTTCATATGATAATCTTAAAATTCCATAACAAGGGATAACCTAATCTGCGACTGACATATTCTATAAACCTTTTTCATCCTAAGCTGATTGATTTATGCCAAGTTAAACAATTCTATAGAAACTTAAGTATTTACTTTACAAATGAAAGTGGCCCATCCCAGAATGTTTGGAATGTGGCCCAGTCCAAAGTTCACAGTGGGCTACCTGCAAGTAACCCAGTCACATTCTTTCAACAAAATGGCTGTCTTCTAAAACTGTATTCTACAATTTACACCTTCAATAAATCCTAAAATCACGACCCAGAAGCCTGTGACCAATATTAAGGCTCTTAGATGTGACACAAGTTTGAATTATAAGTTGTGTGAAAGCCAAAACTGCAGTTTGTGGAAGAATGGGAGCAATGAGCTTCTAAAGTTAGCTTGTGTTCATCTCAATCTCAGAGTTTTTATGTTTTGAGCTCACAGGAGCTTAATCTGGG
>NW_007137449.1:0-864 GCF_000164805.1 Carlito syrichta | reverse complement strand
TTGGGTCTCTGCTTGCCTGTCGTTGGTGTCAGGTATAGGTTCTTTAGGAATGGACAAGAATTTGTATGCCTAACACTGAATTGCAGTCCACATCTTTAAAAAAAAAAAAGAATAGTTTAAAAAAAGAATGGATTCGAGTACAATGTATTTATTTAAGGCAGTATAGCACTATATTTAAGAATGTGGATTTGTGCTTCATCCTTGCCACTTAACTAACTGTATGACTTTGCACAAGTTACTTAATATCCCTGTGTTAAGGTTACTCATCTGTAAATAGCGGGAGTATAAACATCTACCTCATAGAATTTTTGTGGCAAATAAATTATTTAATGCACGTAAAGTGCTTAGTAAAACACCTGTTATAAACCAAGTATTCAAAAAATGATTCTGTTCTTATATTCTATGTTTTCCACAGAACTCAGAAGTGTTTTAGAAAACGGAATAAGTGCTAAAGCTAAATGTTTCCTTGTTTCTGCAGTAATGATTTCTCTTAGATTATAATTTTACTTAGCATGTCTGTAGCCAAATTTCCTATAATTTATTTTCCACATTTATTTTGTACACTTTGCTTTTTTTTTTTTTTTGAGTGGGAGTCTCACTCTGTTGCCCAGGCTGGAGTGCAGTGGCAAGCAAATGGCCACTGCAGCCTTGACCAGCTGGGTTCAGGGGATCCTTCTTCCTCAGCCTTCTAAGTAGCTGGAATTACAGGCAAGCGCTACAATGACTGGCTTATTTTCTCACCACATTGCCCAGTCTCGAACCCCAAGCCCAGGCAATCCTCTCTTTGGCCTCCCAACGTGTTAGGATTACAGACTTGAGCCACCTCACCTGACCATTGTACACTTTGCTTTTGACCTAACTTTT
>NW_007137448.1:4066-8146 GCF_000164805.1 Carlito syrichta | reverse complement strand
CGCATCTCCTCTAAAGCTGGTCTGGAAGCTGCATAATGTCTTTGTTGCACTGGGAATTACCTTTGTTCTTCTGTTGATTTTTCCTCTTTGGTGACCAATCTCTTTCTTTTCTCTTTATTTCCATTGTTTAGTGCCAGTGGGAGAGGATTTCACTACTGATATTTGCCCAGCCCACTATTAATCCTTCATCAGGTTTCTGAATTGTATTTTAAAGCAGGACCGTGGGGGTGGGAAGTTTTACTGTCTCTTGTAGTTCTGAGAGTCAAATAAGGTAGAGAATGGGGAGGTAGCACATAGAAACTACTTGTAAATCACAGTGTTCACTGTAGTATGGGTTCCCTGAGACCCACCTCCCAAAACCACTTTATATGATGATGCCATGGGTACATATGTGTACCCCCTGAGTCCATGACACAGTAACTGCAATGAGGAGAACAAAGAAAAGTAGAATAAAATAAGAGGGACAAAAATGAGAATTAAAAAAAAAACATAGAAAATCAAAAGCAGAAAACAAATCAAAGAACAATTAAACACACACACACAAACTGAAACAAATTTGAAAAAAAAACAAAGAATAACATAGAAAAAACAGGAAAACCAAATACACACACACACACACACACACACACACACACACACACACCACAACATGATAGCCAAAAACGACAAGAGTAAAAAGGAGTTTAAGTCAAATTCTCACACACATTCATACATACGTTAAACTTCAGAAAAGAACAAAAAGACAAAAAAACCCAAACAAACAAAAAACCCTGAAAGATGAACACTCAGTCATTCATGTACACACATAAACAGAAAAAAATGAAAGAAGAAAAAGGAAGAAAAAAAGGAAAACAAGAAAAAATATGTTGGGGGGGATAAAGATAGAACCCTCACATACACATTCATGCACAAAGGTAAAGAAAAATGATTTAAATCCATAGGCAAAAAACCAACAGAACCTCCCTCCACAAAAAACAATCTTCCTTCTTCTGGCAGATTCTTTAATTGTTCCTCTCCACTAATCACAGGTAAGTAGCTCTGCTGTCTCCTGTGGAGCTGCAGCCTTTTTCACAATCTCCACAGTCTTTGGTCAGGAAAGGAGGAAGAGGTGTGTGGTGGTGGTGACTAGGGCTTCATTCCTCCCCTCCCACTCTCATATGATCAGGGTATCCACTCGGGTGAGGCAGCGTGAGTTTGCCTCTTCCCCAGGTATTGGCAGAGGGTGCCCCAACCAGTCTTGTGCTGGAATAGAGTCTTCCTATCATGCCTGACACTCAAGCTCCACCAGTGTTCATCCTCTCAGTTGTGTCCCAGCCATGTGGGTCTGAGATTCAGAGGACTGCTGGGGAGGAAGGTGTTGAGTCAGCCCTGGACTCACTACTGTTCTCTTCTGAGGTCTTCTTTGTCTTTTTCTGGTCACTCCCTTTGTCCTTCAGCTGAATCGGTTTGGGGGGGCATCTGAGACTTAGCTCTCCTGTCCCTCTGAAGTTTGTGCTTTCAGGATATTCCTTTTGAGTAATAATCAACCCCTGAGTAGTTAATCCACAAGTCACAGAGATCAGGTCTGTCACTCTGTGGTGAGAAAGCTGGTGCACTTTCCTGCCCAGTTTTCAAGATGTTGGCAGCATGCCTCATTTGTCTTCTTCAGAAGGGCTCTGCCTCTGGGCTCCCTCACTGAGCTCCCTCTGCAGCCTTTACTGCCAGAGTCCAGTCAGGTGCTGCGGTGGTGAGGCAAAGCCTGGAGCTGGCAGTCCCACTCAGCAGCTTCTTAGGAAGAAAAGTTTAGCTGAATTAGGAAAAAAAATGGCACTCAGCTTCTGCACCCTGGGGAGTGCTAGGGTCCAAGCAGAGTAGCTGTGGCAATTGCTTCACCAGGAGAGCCCTGGCCACTTGCTCCCAAGTCCCCACTCAATCAGCCACTCACAGGCACATATACAAAATTTTCCATACACTCACTCACTCACACTGGGACTCACTTAGACAGACTGGCATTGCTACCATCTTCCCAGAAGTCCCTGTTCCTGTTTTCTTAGAGTCCTATGACAGTTCATCTTTTGTGAAGAGATGGAACCTTGGGAACAAACTGAGGAAATGTAGTTCCAGATGAATGACTGTGAGCTTCAGTGTGTAAATATTTTAGAGTAAGCAGTAGATATGCTGTACCAGGAGGGACCCCAAAAACCTGTGATTATCTTTTGGAGGTGGGCCCCTTGCAGTACTGACATTTTTGTTTTTAAAAAAAGTATATTTAATAATTTGCAGAAAGTTTGTGAAGATAGCGTAGAGATTTCTCATAAACTCCAAAAGCTGTTTTCCCTCTCATTTCCATCATTAGTGTGACATGTCTCTTGCAACTTATGAGTGGAAAGATCACCTGAGCCCTGGAGGTCGTGGCTGCAGTGGCTGTAAGCATGCCACTGCACTCCAGTCTGGGTGACAGAGTAAGACTCCAACTCTAATATAAATAAATAAATAAAATAAAATGTGAGAAGAAATGACTAGACCAAAGGCATTATCTGTGATGTACGTCTTCACTGCACTCTGACATACCCAATAGCCTTATGTTGAGATGGAGGGGCTGGGACCGAGACTTGTAAATGGTAACTGTGGTCTAGGATCTTAACGTATCTGATCCATGCAAATATGGCACTTTCTTTGAGAGATATTTAAACTTGTGCCAAATTATGTCACTGAAGTTTAAGGGTTAATTTATTATCACATATAGCTTATTTTACCACGATACCTGTATTATCTTATTTCACAGAGTTAAGGTGAGAATCCAATGAAGAGCAGCACTTTCCAAACATGTGCTAAATATTGTTATTTTTTACCTGCATGAACACATGTAATGAGATATTGAAAGTATCTTGAAAACTACTTTATATAAAAGGATTAACACACTGTATGCACATGCCTTCTCACTTCTCTGATTTGTAGGTTCTTTATTATAAAGTTCTTTCACTTTTCTGGTTAGGAAAATGTCAAGGTATTTCTTTTTCTTTCTTTCTTTCTTCCTTTTTTTTTTTTGGTGACTATTGTGAATGGGATTGTGCTTTTAATTTGGGTCTCTGCCTGCCTGTCGTTGGTGTCAGATATAGGTTCTTTAAGAATGGACAAGAATTTGTATGCCTAACACTGAATTTGCAGTCCACATCTTTAAAAAAAAAAAAGAATAGTTCAAAAAAAGAATGGATTCGAGTACAATGTATTTATTTAAGGCAGTATAGCACTATATTTAAGAATGTGGATTTGTGCCTCATTCTTGCCACTTAACTAACTGTATGACTTTGTACAAGTTACTTAATATCCCTGTGTTAAGGTTACTCATCTGCAAATAGCAAGAGTATAAACATCTACCTCATAGAATTTTTGTGGCAAATAAATTATTTAATGCACGTAAAGTGCTTAGCAAAACACCTGTTATAAACCAAGTATTCAAAAAATGATTCTGTTCTTATTTTCTATGTTTTCCACAGAACTCAGAAGTGTTTTAGAAAACGGAATAAGTGCTAAAGCTAAATATTTCCTTGTTTCTGCAGTAATGATTTCTCTTAGATTATAATTTTACTTAGCATGTCTGTAGCCAAATTTCCTATAATTTATTTTCCACATTTATTTTGTACACTTTGCTTTTTTTTTTTTTTTTTTGAGTTGGAGTCTCACTCTGTTGCCCAGGCTGGAGTGCAGTGGCAAGCAAATGGCCACTGCAGCCTTGACCAGCTGGGTTCAGATGATCCTTCTTCCTCAGCCTTCTAAGTAGCTGGAATTACAGGCATGCGCTACCATGACTGGCTTATTTTCTCACCACATTGCCCAGTCTTGAACCCCAAGCCCAGGCAATCCTCTCTTTGGCCTCCCAACGTGTTAGGATTACAGACTTGAGCCACCTCACCTGACCATTGTACACTTTGCTTTTGACCTAACTTTTTTTAGTTAATAATTTCCTCTCAATGTAGGAAGGATGTGTGATGTCAGAAAGTCCTCCATTTCCTTTAGATTTTCAAGTTTGTATGAAGTAGTCTCTGATAATCTTTTGTATTTCTTCAGGGTCAGATATGACTTTATCTTTTGTGTTTCTGA
>NW_007137448.1:0-3649 GCF_000164805.1 Carlito syrichta | reverse complement strand
GAAGTTAGAGTTTTGATGATCTTGTTTTTCAAACTTCCTTAGATGACTTATAGTCTGTAACTTGTAACCTTTCCATTTTCTTCATGTATGTTTGTAGGGATATGAATTCTCCTCTACCTGCTGATTTCATGTCATTCCAGAGATTTTCATAAGATGTTTCCTCATTTGTTTCCAGGTATCTTTTAATCTCTGTTTTGATTTCCATGTTGATCCAGGAGTTTCTTAGCATCATTTTGTTTAGTGTACATGTCTTGTGGCTTTTGGGGAAACTTGTTGGTGTTGGTATTTATTTTTATTCCACTGAGGTCTGAGAAGGAGGATATCAAAATTTCAATCTTATTAAATTTGTTTATGCTTGATTTATGGCCAAGGATGTGGTTGATCTAAAAGTACATTCCATGTGTTGATGAGTAGAATATATATTCTGTGGTTATTGGGTGGAATGTTCTGTTGGTTTCAATTAAGTCCATTTGGTCCAGAGTTACATTGAGGTTCTGGATCTCCTTGCTGACTTTTTTGTCCTGATGATCTGTCTAGGGTTGTGAGTGGGTATTAAAACCCCCAGCTATGATAGTGTTAGAGTTTTGAAGTTTGGTGAGAAACTGCTTTATGAAATTTGGTGCTCCTATGTTGTGTGCATATATGCTTAGGATGGATAATTTTGTTGACGGATTGAAGTTTTTATCATTATGCAGTGCCCATCTTTATCGTTTTTAATTTTTGATAGCTTAAAGGGTATTTTGTCTGAAATTAAGATCACAACTCCTGTTTCCTTTTGTGTTCTGTTCGCCTGAAATTTTGCCTCCCATCCTCTTACTTTGAGTCTGTGAGTGTCCCTTATGGTGAGATGAATCTCTTGGAGACAATGTAGTGTGACCTCATGATATTTTATCCATTTTGCCACTCTATGTCTTTTCAGTGGTTAATTCAGTTCATTCACATCCAGGCAAATTATTGTAATGTGAGAGTTTATCCCTGTCATGAGGTTCTTATACAGTTGTTGTTGTTGTTCCTGTTTGTCTGTTGTCTTTCTTTTGGTCTTTGGGTTGATTCATGTGTGTTTTCAATCTTTTCCTTGTACTCTTGTGAAGAATGTTGTCATTCTGTTTTCCTTTTCTTCTGTGTTTAATACTTTCTTCAGTGTTTCTTGTAGAGGTGATCTGGAGGCAGCATAAATTCTTAGGGATTGGATGTCTGGGAAAGATATTAATTCTCCCTCACTGATGAAGCTTAGCTTGGCTGGGTAGATTATTCTTGGTTGAAATTGTTTATCTGTGAGAACTTTGATGATTGGGCTCCAAGCTCTCCTAGCCTGAAGGGATTCTGTAAATATATCTGCTACTATTCTAATTGGTCTTCCCTGGTATGTTCTGACCTTTTCCTTTTGCTCCCTTTAGAATTTTTTCTTTTGTGCCTACTTTGTTTAGGCAAATTATTATGTGTCTGGGAGTTGGTCTTCTCATTTGTTTTCTTGAAGGAGTTCTCTCAATCTCTTGTGTTTGAATTTTTGCATCACTGATGAGATGAGGGAAGTTTTCTTGGATATTTTCATGGAATGTTTGTTCCAGGGTGGTCTCTGTTTCTCCTTTTGCCTCAGGAAGTCCAATTACTCTTAGGTTTGGTGTCTTGAATTAATTGCTCATCTCTTGAAGATTTTGTTCTGTGTTTTTAAGCTTCTTTTCTATGTTTTTGACAGTTTGGGTTAGTTCTATATTTTGGTCCTCAAGCTCTGAGATTCTTTCTTTTGCTGGGCTCATTCTGCTTTCCATGCTTATTAGTTTGTTATTTATTTCAATCACTGTATTCTTTACTGTTGTTATCTCAGTTATCAACTCCTTCCTATTTTCCTCTTGTTTCTCCTCAATTCTTTTTATTCTTTCTATTAATGTCATGATGTCTGTGTTTGTAGTATGTGACAAGTCATTGTGGGGCTCTTCATTGTTTGTGCTTTGAAGTCTATTTTCTCAATATCTGATCCCCTAAGCGTCTGTGTGAGACCTATATTCTTCTTTTGGTATTTCTTCATTTGTGTAGATTTTCCTCCCCAATTTTTCCTTTTCCCCCCTTCTTTTTTAATACTGTTCATCAGGCATGGCAGGGTTTCTGCTACTTCTGTTTGCTCAATCTTCTATTCTTCTTTTTGTGAATCCTCTAGCTTTGTTCCATTCTAAAGTTGGATTGTGGGTGGGGGCTATACTTTCTTGCAGTTTTGAGATTTAATTGAGGGAGGAACTGTGATTCTAAATCTATCTGCAGATCCCAGTATCCACCAACAGGTGTATGGATACCCTGGAACCCACTTCCCACTGCCTTGCAATCTGGCCATGCAGTGGAGGTATAGGTTTGCTTCCTGAAAGCAAAATGAGGTAAGAAAAAGGAAAAGAATGGAATGGGGAAGGGGGGAAGAGGAAGATGGAGAGAGAGAGAAGAGTAGAGGGACAACAGACAAACATATCAACTACAAATGAAAAGAAACACAAAGAAATGTCATGACCAGCACTGACCAAGGGGGGTTAGGACCGCACCAGTGAATCAGAACGGAGAGAAGAAACCACACGGAGGGAGCTCTTCTGGGAACAGTCTGGCCAAGACTGAAGCCAATTTTATTCAAACTTTTTCCAACTTATATACCATTTTCTATAATCTCCAGCAGTGTGACAATTACTTGCTGGGGGCGTACAAGTTCATTGATGTGTAACGCGCTTTACAAATCATGTACCATCACAAGACTTTCAAGTTCCCAGTGAACAATTACAATTCCATGATGTATGAATCACAGGTGCACAATTTCAATACAGATTGTTCAAAATGTTTTCCACAATGTTCAATAAATCATTCATATTATACTCTATGTTCTAAACCCTGATTAAAAAACTTTCCAAGTTAACTTTAAGTTCAATCCAATTTTATTAACTTTTAATATTTTTAACGATTAATATTATCAACTTAACACTATACTATAATCTATAAGTTTACTTAAATGACTTCATTTTATTACCTTAATTTTATACTATTTATTTTTATAATTCTTATAACCTACTACATTTCTATACTGCCCTATGATTGTATATTAATTACCTATGAACTTATCCTTAACCTAAAATTTTATCACAACTTCTATAAATTTCAAATATCTAAACTATTGTCTTTTATACTTTATTAATTACTTATCTTATACTACCATGTCTAAATTCTAATGCAACTATTATCCTACTATAATCTATTACAAACCTTATCATTAGTACTAATAAGTATAAAAATTATGAACTTACTCTATGTTCTATAAAACTTAATTCAATGACATTTTAACCTAAAACCTAAATCTGATTGTCTATTATGTGGAAACTACCTACGTCTCAAAACCTGCCATGCCACTTAAAACAATGAACTGCACAGTTGCCATGACGACAGCCGGGGACTGAAGCAAGCTGAAAGTTACTGCACGTACAAAAACCAAGAACGTTCTGCTTGACCAAAGGCAACATAATAAAACTATTATCACAGTTATAACGTTTAACCTTAACCCCAAGTGAAACTACATACTGGAAAAAAAGCTAATCAATCAGTTTACCAGGAAATAACAGCTAAAAATCTTAAGAAGAAAAACAGTTTAGAAAAAAAAGAGATATAAAATAATTCTGCTGTGCAG
>NW_007137447.1:0-819 GCF_000164805.1 Carlito syrichta | reverse complement strand
AGTTCCTCCAGGTATAATCCCAGTAGGGGATTGCTGGGTCATATGGAAGGTCAATGTCTAGTCTTTAGTAATCACTACACTGTTTTCCAAAGAGATTGCACTAGTTTGCATTCCTGCCAGCAGTGTGGAAGCATTTCTTTTTCTCCGCATCCTCACCACCGTCTGTTGTTGTTTGTCTTATCAATGATAGCCATTCTTACTGGGATTAGATGGTAACACAATGTGTTTTTGATTTGCATTTCTCTGATGATTAGTGAGGCTAAACACTTTTTCATTTATCTGTTGGCTGACCACATATCTTCATTTGAGAAATATTTATTCATGTCTTTTGCACACGTTTTAATGGGGCGTTTTGTTTTGTCCCTTTCAGCACATTTTAGTTTTTTGTAGAAGCTGGATGTTAGGATTTTGTCAGATACTGAGCTGGCAAAATTTTTTTCCCCATTCTGTGGGATGTCTTCCCACTCTCTTGATGGTTTATTTTGCCTTGCAGGAGCTTTTCAGTTTGATCAGGTCTCACTTGTCTATCTTAATTCTTATGCATGGGCAGGTGAGATTTTGATCAGGAATTTGTTGCCAGTTCCAATTTCCATAAGGTTGTCTTCTGCATTTTCCAAGGTTCTTATAGTTTGAGGTTTTATATTTATATATTTGATCCATTTCAAATTAATTTTTGTGTATGGTGATAGGTAGAGGTCCCATTTCAATCTTCAGCATGTGGACAGTCAGTTTTCCACTACCATTTACTGAAGAGGTTCTCTTCTCCTCAGTGGTGGAGGCTTTGCTGAAGATGAGTTAGTTGAGAAATTGAGGTTTTGC
>NW_007137446.1:0-950 GCF_000164805.1 Carlito syrichta | reverse complement strand
CAGGTAATCCTCCCAGATCCTGAGTACTTGGGATTACAGGCATGGACCACCACACCTGGCTAATTTTTTTTTAAGTTTTTGTAGAGATGTGGTCTTGCTATATTACCCAGGTGAGTCTCAAACTCCTAGGCTCAAGCAATCCTCCTGTCTCAGCCTTCCAAAGTATTAAGATTATGGGTATGAGCCACCATGCTGAGTTGATTTAATTGTAATTGTTACAGTCTTTACACAAAATTCTGTGCATTTTATATTTTCTGGTTTGCAAAATTTAAATTGATGCACTTATAACCTGGCAGGATATCCAGTTTGGCAGGAAAAGTCAATGGTGATAATTAGAACTGTTTCTATTGACTAAAATAGCAGTCCAAATGAAATAATCCATCCCTGTGAAAATCAGAGATTAATGTTATGGGCAAAATTTTGAATGAGACAACTACAAAGATGTTTATCATCTACCCATTAATTTATCTGGTTTGGACAATCCAAGTCTGACATGTGTTAGAAAATGAGAATAGATTTTAAGGAAATTATTTGGGTAGTGACTCCAATTAAAATCTTTTACATTACTATGATTTCATGGCTGGGTTTAGCAAAGGCTATGATTTTTCAAGGTAGACAGAGGACAGAAGCCAATATTCTGGTGTAGCAAGCAATTAAATTTTTTAAAAAAACAGATTTCCACATTTCACAGGACAAAGATTATTGAATTCTACCTCCTTGCTATGTTCTACATACTATTATACTCTATCATTAGTTGCATTATAAATGGCCTCAGATTATAAATGGTGCCAGATACACTAAGGGATAATGGCAAAAGCTCCAAAACAACATTAAAAATTTTTAAATTTCTTCCAACATCACTGCATATGTGTATATGTTTATATATATGTACCAGGGGTGCCAAAAAAATTTATACACATTTTAATCAATGTCTTCTATGTATTACTTTG
>NW_007137445.1:0-6191 GCF_000164805.1 Carlito syrichta | reverse complement strand
TCATCCTGCCATATGTATATTCAGGTTATTCCATATACTTTTATACTACTTATGTCCCCTTTTATACTGTTTTCCTTTCCAAAATATTTTTCTTCCCTATGCTTTACCAACATAGTTATCTTGGATCTGGGAGAGATGTCTGATTTCTTACATGACCTTCTTTACTTCTCTTGTCCTATGCCAAACTTTTGGATTTAATGTCCCAGTCACTCAGTGAACAGCAAAGTGGTTGGTAGGTGCTAACTTACACTGTGGCTGAGCTTCATTGACACACTGATCTGTTACAACAATCCACACATTTGTTGAGAAGGTGTTTAGTTACAGCTGGCTTCTTCTTAGTTCCATATATGACCAAACGTTTATCACTCTATCTGAAAATGGAAAGCTATGCATCTCTTTACTCCCATGAGAGCAACATCTTATTTCTAAATTCAGTTAATTTAGGATTCTTTTTATCCTCTGCCCCAAGATTTTTCTTTAGTCCAGAATTTTGTAGGTTATTCAACTGATTTTAACTTTTAAATTGGGAGTGATTATTTCTTCAAACCTTTACACCATCACCAGAGGTCAAGGTTTCTGTTCTTCGACCTTCATACCTCCATTTTGCTTACTCATGTCCAATATCTTATTATTGATAACTGCAATTCATTCTTTAAAACAGACTTTAACAATTAATTGTGAATTGTTAACAAATACAGCTAATTATCATAAATTATCAGTAAGTAATTAATTACAATCAAAGCAAATTTAAAACATTACATACAGAGATGGAGCTAAAGTTTTATAACAACTAAAAAGGATATGAGTTAACATTATATACAAGATACTTAAGGGATATATAACAATTATAGTGAATAAAACTGCCTCTAACAAAATTTTCATTTCACCCACACAGTTCTCTAACCATCATTCCTCTTCTTACATTTCAGCTGCTTTCACAATTCCATACTCATAACTGTTTCAACTCATTAGTTGCTTCACATCCTCCCCTCTATCACAGTTTTTAAAAATCCAGGGTCTTTTTCAAGTCTTGAGTATGATTTGCCATTTCATTGATTTTGTTGCCATCTGTATCAACTCAAATTGCTTCTTTCCTTTCATTTTAGTGACTTTAAAAAATTTTTTTAATTTTAAAGATGTAGAGTACAATTCACAGTTAGGTATACAAATGTTCTTTATGCAGGCACCCTTGTTGATTAGGTGTGCCCCACCCCAGGCAAATTTCCACTACTGCCAATCCCATCTCCCCTCACCCCTGCAGTTTTCTACTACTGCCAATCATTTTCTTATAGTATTATGATAATTGTTCAAGTTCTGTTATGAGGAATATGTGATACTCAGTTTTTGTTACTGTGATAGATCACTCAGTATTATAGACTCTAAGTTCATCAAAGTTTCTATGAAGTTCATAATTTTGTTCTTCTTTATGGCTGTGTAATATTCCATCGTGTATATGTACCACATATTTTAAATCCAGTCCTCTTTCAATGGGCGGTATGGCTGGTTCCATGTTTTTGCTATTGTGAACAATGCTTCAATAAACATGCATGTGCAGGTATCTATTTTGTAGAGTGATTTGAGCGTCTCTGGGTATATTCCTAGTAGGGAGATTGCAGGATTGTATGGAAGGCCAATTTTGAGATCGTTTAGGAATCACCAGACTGTTTCCACAGAAGTTGTATTAATTTACACTCCCACAACAGTGTAGAAGTCTTCCCTTTCCCTACATCCTCTCTAAAATCTGTTGGTTTTTGAGTTATTGATGATGGCCATCCTGACTTGAGTTAGGTGGTATCTCAACACAGTTTTAATTTGCATTTCTTTGATGACTAGTGAGGCTGAGCAGTTTTTCATGTGTCTGTTGGCTGCTCATGTGACTTTCATAATGACAATCAAGTAGCTTGAATTGCTGTAGAAAAATAGCGTTACCAAAACTACAAATCTCAATTGTGAATTTAACATTATACTTAATTATTCATTTTCAACACTTCTCTGGCTGGTGATTTTTATGTTAGTGACTTTAGCTATAATTTCTGTCCTTACTTTACATTATCTGTCAGTTCACTTTTCCAATCTTACACATTTTATTTTCCTTTATTCTGGAATTCTCTTAATACTTGACTATTTCCCTATACTCCACTAAATGTACTGAGGTTTTTTTTTCTTTCTTCTGAGCTTTCTTTTTTGGTTATTTCTAGCTTCGCTTAGCCTCCAGATAACATCTGAAAATTGAATAACTCCTGGCTACTTTTCTCAATCTACAAACTTTCTTGGTGTTCTTCATTTAGTAACATGACTATCCATTCCATTCATGTGGATTATTTCTAAATTTAAATTCCCTTCCCTGATACCTAATAGCTTCTCAAGCTTAAAATGTCTAAATAAAAAATGATAATACCTAACATGCTAACAGATTCCTCTTTCATGCTCTTCTTTCTATGAAAATGATTTATGCTTCATGCACTTGTATTCAGATGAAAATTCTAGGAATCATTCTCTAGGTCTGTGTTTCCATCCACACACCCTATTTAATCTATCAAAAAATTTTATAAGGCTCTATCTTCAAAGTGTATCCTGACTCCATTTAATTTCTCAATATCTCCTTTCCTACTGTCTTAAATTAGCCACTATGAACTCACACTTAGACTATTTGAGTAACATTCTAAGTGATATCACTGTTTCTATACTATCAATTTTGAAATACAAGTCAGAACATATCCTCTACCTACTTATATGATTCTTGTCAAAATCAATTGAGATGCACAGTATTTACTTTGACCTACTGAGCCCCACAATTATCTGATCCCTGTTTTATACTTTCTGTTCATTTTAATGGTCCCATGATATTCAAATATGTTACATAAAAACATGATACAATATTTAATATGACAACAAGACCTCAAAATTTACCTGCGATGAAAACAAGTGCAAGGAAAGGTGTGACTTTGAAGGTATCAGTACTAGTAGAGCCACACAACACCCTGTAATAAGTAGGGCTGAAACATGAGAGTGGAGGAACAGATTGATATTCTTGGAGGTAGTTAATAGACACAATATTTTTAGAATTTTTTAAATAAAAAAGATTGTGTACAGTGAATTTGTTCTTCAAGTGTAGGATTGTGAGGACTTTTGTAATCAAATATATCTGAATATATTTTTTCAGAAAGGGAAGCTCATAAATAATATAGTTAAAGCAGCTTTCAGCATTTCTTAAAACTATAACCTGCCAGAGAACAGACCATATGTGTCATTATTTTTACTCAGAATGAGGAAAAGATCTAGATACAGAGTAGATTATAAGTATTTTTTGAATAAATGAATAGATGAATGAGACAAGTCAAATTATTAATTATTTAATTTCTGTGAATGATTAGTTTGTGGTAAGAACTGAGCTAAACAATTCATTAAAAGTTTTTACCTCATTTTATTTGATATTTTCAAGGGACATTTTTTATCATTGTTCTAGGTGAAAAAATACAGGGAAAAAAAGTTATGTAACTTTCTCATGATCAAATAGTAAACAACAAATTACAAATACCATTCTTTGTTTTTTTTTTGAGTTGGAGTCTCACTCCATCACTCAGGATGGAGTGCAGTGACACACTCACAACCACCCCAGTTTCAACCTGCTGGGCTTCAGTGATCCTTCCTCCACAACCTTCCAAGTAGCCAGAACTACAGATGTATGCTACCATGCCTGGCTGATTTTTGATTTTTATTGCAGAGATGAGGCCTCACCAAGTTGCTTGGGCTGGTCTTGACCCATGGGGTCAGGCAATCCACTAGCCTTGGCCTCCCAAAGTGCTGGGGCTACAGGTTGAGCCACCAAATCCAGCCATAAATAGCATTCTTAAATGCAATTCAACATATTTTGAAAGCCATAGTCACAGTAGTTATTGTTTTTTCTCTCTGCATTATGTTATCTTACACACTTTGAGAGCACAAATCCAAACACCTATACAATGTCTGAAATAACTCTATCTTTCTTCTTACATTTATTTATGGTAATATATGAGTAAATGTAGTTGGTTATGCCATGAACACTGACCTTAGATAGAGCTTGGTTTGAATTTTAATTGTATCTCTTCCTTATTGTGTGGTAGAGTAATTTCCGAAAACTTTATACTCTTAATAAATTGGATAAAAAAATAGTATTTGCCTGATAGATTGCTCTGGGGGGGGAATAACAATCTTACAGCAAGTACTTAATGACTCTAAGTGTTATAAAGATGGTACCATTTTTTGAAGAAGCTTATTTCTGCTGGGGCAGCTACTATTAAAAGGAGATACATTATAGTAAAACTAAATTTATTTCATGTATTTCCATTTATCCCAGGGATGCAAGGATAGTTCAACATACACAAGTCAATAAAAATGATCCGCCACATAAACTAAATTGAAAATAAAATCATATGATCATTCTAATATACACAGAAAAAGCATTTTATAAAATTGAACCTACATTATTAAAAACTCTCAACAAAATAGGCTAAAGTAATACACCTCAAAATAATAGAAGCTATATATGATAAATCCACAGCTAACATCACACTGAATAAGAAATGTTGAGCATTTTCCCTCAAACTAGAACAAAACAAGGATGCTGTCCTTTTTAAACTACTAATATTTAACATAGTACTGAAAAGGCTAGCCAGAGCAATCAGACAGTAAAAAGAAATAAAGTGTATCCAAATTGGTAAAGAAGAAGGCAAGTTATCTTTGTTTGTTGATAAAGGCAAGTTATCTTTGTTTGTTGATATTCTACCTAAAAATCCCTAAATGCTCCTCTAAAAGAATTTTAGACCTGATAAATGAATTCAGTAAAGTCTCAGTTTACAAAATCAATACACATGAATTAGCAGCATTGATATACACCAATAACAATCAAGCTGAGAATCAAATCAAGAATTCAATCTCATTAATAGTAACAACCAAAAAAAATTAAGTATCAGGGACTATAGTTAACCAAGGAGGTAAAAGGTCTCTAAAAGAAAAACTACAAAACACTGATGAAAATAATTTAGAGAATACAAAGAAATGAAAAGATATTCTATGTTTAAGAACTGGAAGACTCAGCATTGATAAAATGACCATACTTCCCAAAGTAATCTATAGACTCAATGCAATTACTGTCAAACTACCAGGATTATATTTCACAAAATTAGAAAAAGCAGTCCTAAAATTTGTATGGAACCAAGAGCTCCAAGGGTCAAAGCAATCTTAAGCAAAAATAACAAATCTGGGGGTATCACAGCACCCAACTTCAAATTATACCACAAGGCTATGGTAACCAAAGCAAAATGGCACTGGTACAAAAGCAGACCTATAATGGGGGACTCAAAAAAAATCCAGAATTTATTTATAAAAAATTGTGTTTCTATCTTACATGTTTAAACTTCATATTTGCTAATTGTGTATCTGACAAAGGCCTAACATGCAGGACCTATAAGGAACTCAAATCAGGTGAACAACAACAATAAAAATAGCCTATTAAAAAAATAGACAGAGGACATGAATAGACATTTCTTAAAAGAAGACATATGAGCAGACAACAGATACATGAAAAAATACTCAGCTTCATTAATCATCAGAAAAATGCAAATCAAAACCACATTGAGTCACCACCTAACTCCAATAACAAAGAACATCATTAATTAATCAAAAAACAACAGATGCTGGTGCAAGTGTAGAGAAAAGGGGATGCTTCTGCACTGTTGGTAGAAGTGCAAACTTGTTCAACCTCTATGAAAAAAAAGTGTGGCAATTTCTAAATGAACTAGAAATTGACCTTTCATACAATCCAGCAATCCCCCTTCTAGGAATATACCTGAATAAACATAAGCTGCTCTACAAATAGATTCCTGCACATGCATGTTTATTGTTGCACTATTTACAAAAGCAAAAAATGTGGAACCAACCCTACTACCCATTGAAAGTAGACTGGATAAAGAAAATGTGGTACATATACGTGATGGAATATTACTTCAGTCATAAAGAAGAACAAAATATGGACTTTACAGCAAATTGGATGAATTTAGAGTGTATCATACTCAATTATCTATCACAGAATCAAAGAGCATATTCTCACTCATAAGTCGAACCTGAACATTAATCACAATAGCACAAGGGAAGGGGAAAGGGTGGGTATATAACAACACAAATCGTACCTGGTCATAAACCAGGGGAAGTGG
>NW_007137444.1:0-3648 GCF_000164805.1 Carlito syrichta | reverse complement strand
ATAGACACAATAGTTTTAGAATTTTTTAAATAAAAAAGATTGTGTACAGTGAATTTGTTCTTCAAGTGTAGGATTGTGAGGACTTTTGTAATCAAATATATCTGAATATATTTTTTCAGAAAGGGAAGCTCATAAATAATATAGTTAAAGCAGCTTTCAGCATTTCTTAAAACTCTAACCTGCCAGAGAACAGACCATATGTGTCATTATTTTTACTCAGAATGAGGAAAAGATCTAGATACAGAGTAGATTATAAGTATTTTTTGAATAAATGAATAGATGAATGAGACAAGTCAAATTATTAATTATTTAATTTCTGTGAATGATTAGTTTGTGGTAAGAACTGAGCTAAACAATTCATTAAAAGTTTTTACCTCATTTTATTTGATATTTTCAAGGGACATTTTTTATCATTGTTCTAGGTGAAAAAATACAGGGAAAAAAAGTTATGTAACTTTCTCATGATCAAATAGTAAACAACAAATTACAAATACCATTCTTTGTTTTTTTTTTGAGTTGGAGTCTCACTCCATCACTCAGGATGGAGTGCAGTGACACACTCACAACCACCCCAGTTTCAACCTGCTGGGCTTCAGTGATCCTTCCTCCACAACCTTCCAAGTAGCCAGAACTACAGATGTATGCTACCATGCCTGGCTGATTTTTGATTTTTATTGCAGAGATGAGGCCTCACCAAGTTGCCTGGGCTGGTCTTGAACCCACGGGGTCAGGTAATCCACTAGCCTTGGCCTCCCAAAGTGCTGAGGCTACAGGTTGAGCCACTAAATCCAGCCATAAATAGTATTCTTAAATGCAATTCAACATATTTTGAAAGCCCTAGTCACAGTAGTTATTGTTTTTTCTCTCTGCATTATGTTATCTTACACACTTTGAGAGCACAAATCCAAACACCTATCCAATGTCTGAAATAACTCTATCTTTCTTCTTCCATTTATTTATGGTAATATATGAGTAAATGTAGTTGGTTATGCCATGAACACTGACCTTAGATAGAGCTTGGCTTGAATTTTAATTGTATCTCTTCCTTATTGTGTGGTAGAGTAATTTCCAAAAACTTTATACTCTTAATAAATTGGATAAAAAAATAGTATTTTCCTGATAGATTGCTCTGGGGGGAATAACAATCTTACAGCAAGTACTTAATGACTCTAAGTGTTATAAAGATGGTACCAGTTTTTGAGGAAGCTTATTTCTGCTGGGGCAGCTACTATTAAAAGGAGATACATTATAGTAAAACTAAATTTATTTCATGTATTTCCATTTATCCCAGGGATGCAAGGATAGTTCAACATACACAAGTCAATAAAAATGATCCACCACATAAACTAAATTGAAAATAAAATCATATGATCATTCTAATATACACAGAAAAAGCATTTTATAAATTGAACCTACATTATTAAAACTCTCACAAAATAGCTAAAGTAATATACCTCAAAATAATAGAAGCTATATATGATAAATCCACAGCTAACATCACACTGAATAAGAAATGTTGAGCATTTTCCCTCAAACTAGAACAAAACAAGGATGCTGTCCTTTTTAAACTACTAATATTTAACATAGTACTGAAAAGGCTAGCCAGAGCAATCAGACAGTAAAAAGAAATAAAGTGTATCCAAATTGGTAAAGAAGAAGGCAAGTTATCTTTGTTTGTTGATAAAGGCAAGTTATCTTTGTTTGTTGATATTCTACCTAAAAATCCCTAAATGCTCCTCTAAAAGAATTTTAGACCTGATAAATGAATTCAGTAAAGTCTCAGTTTACAAAATCAATACACATGAATTAGCAGCATTGATATACACCAATAACAATCAAGCTGAGAATCAAATCAAGAATTCAATCTCATTAATAGTAACAACCAAAAAAAATTAAGTATCAGGGACTATAGTTAACCAAGGAGGTAAAAGGTCTCTAAAAGAAAAACTACAAAACACTGATGAAAATAATTTAGAGAATACAAAGAAATGAAAAGATATTCTATGTTTAAGAACTGGAAGACTCAGCATTGATAAAATGACCATACTTCCCAAAGTAATCTATAGACTCAATGCAATTACTGTCAAACTACCAGGATTATATTTCACAAAATTAGAAAAAGCAGTCCTAAAATTTGTATGGAACCAAGAGCTCCAAGGGTCAAAGCAATCTTAAGCAAAAATAACAAATCTGGGGGTATCACAGCACCCAACTTCAAATTATACCACAAGGCTATGGTAACCAAAGCAAAATGGCACTGGTACAAAAGCAGACCTATAATGGGGGACTCAAAAAAAATCCAGAATTTATTTATAAAAAATTGTGTTTCTATCTTACATGTTTAAACTTCATATTTGCTAATTGTGTATCTGACAAAGGCCTAACATGCAGGACCTATAAGGAACTCAAATCAGGTGAACAACAACAATAAAAATAGCCTATTAAAAAAATAGACAGAGGACATGAATAGACATTTCTTAAAAGAAGACATATGAGCAGACAACAGATACATGAAAAAATACTCAGCTTCATTAATCATCAGAAAAATGCAAATCAAAACCACATTGAGTCACCACCTAACTCCAATAACAAAGAACATCATTAATTAATCAAAAAACAACAGATGCTGGTGCAAGTGTAGAGAAAAGGGGATGCTTCTGCACTGTTGGAAGAAGTGCAAACTAGTTCAACCTCTATGGAAAAAAAGTGTGGCAATTTCTAAATGAACTAGAAATTGACCTTTCATACAATCCAGCAATCCCCCTTCTAGGAATATACCTGGATAAACATAAGCTGCTCTACAAATAGATTCCTGCACATGCATGTTTATTGTTGCACTATTTACAAAAGCAAAAAATGTGGAACCAACCCTACTACCCATTGAAAGTAGACAGGATAAAGAAAATGTGGTACATATACATGATGGAATATTACTCAGCCATAAAGAAGAACAAAATATGGACTTTACAGCAAATTGGATGGATTTAGAGTGTATCATACCCAATTATCTATCACAGAATCAAAGAGCATATTCTCACTCATAAGTCGAACCTGAACATTAATCACAGTAGCACAAAGGAAGGGGAAAGGGTGGGTGTATAACAACACAAATCGTACCTGGTCATAAACCAGGGGAAGTGAGGACCAGTTGGAAGCCCAGATTTCACTTGTGCATAGATTACTTAGGTAGCTAATCCTGACACATTACACATCTCTATAATAAAATAAAATTATTAGAAAATAAAATTATTACCCTCAAAATACTGTTTAATGCAATGCATCTGTTGAGATACTTTTTCAACTGCTCACAACAGTTTTAAACTCATACGTTTTGATGGCTTTTGGTGTTTCTTCTGTTTTTTGTTTTACTTCTTCCACATCAGCAAAATGTTTCACTTTGAGAACTTTTTCATCAAGGGAAACAAAAAAAAAAAAATTGCTGCTCAGTAAGAAATCAAGTGAATAGGAAAAGTGGGGCCTGGGGGTCATGCTGTTTTTGGTCAAAAAGTGCTGAACACTCAGCAAAATGTATGTAGGTGCTCTTGTAAATCAACTATCATGAAATGGGTAAAAGTGTTGAAAAACATCTTCAAAAAATCCTGAAGGAGAATGCAGCCTCTAACAACAATGGTGATTGGTACACAGATG
>NW_007137443.1:0-513 GCF_000164805.1 Carlito syrichta | reverse complement strand
TGTTGCAAATAACTCTAACAAATCAGCAAGAAAAAAGCAGATAATCCCATTAAAAATGGGAGAATAACCTGGACTCACATTCCTTAAATGAAGATACACAAATGGCAACAGACATCTGAAAAAAATGGTGAACAGCACTAATTAGGGAAATGCAAACTAAAATCACAATGAGTCACCACTTACACCAGTCAGAATGACCATTTAAAGAAATAAAAATAAAAATAGCTATCGGAGTAGTGAAAAAGGAATGCCTCTATGGTGCTGGTGGAAATGTACATTGTCGGTACAACCTCTATAGAAAACAGTATGGAGACTTTTCAAAGAACTAAATGTAAGTCTACCATTCAATCCAGCAGTCCCATTACTTGGTATATACCCAAATTAAAAAAAGATACCTGTACTAGTATATTTATTTTAAAAAGACACCTGTACTTATACATTTTTCACAGCATAATTCACAATTACAAAGACATGAAATTCACCAAAATGTCCACATACTAGTTGGTGAATAAA
>NW_007137442.1:3000-5180 GCF_000164805.1 Carlito syrichta | reverse complement strand
GGGATAGATAGAGGTCCTGTTTCAATCTTCTGCATGTGGTCAGCCAGTTTTCCCAGCACCATTTACTGAATAAGTTCTCTTCTCCCCAGTGGTAGGTAGTGGAGGCCTTGTCGAAGATGAGTTGGTTGAGAAATTGAGGTTTTGCTTCTGGAATCTCCATTCTATTCCATTGATCTATATGCCTGTTCCTATACCAATACCAAGCTGTTTTGATGATTGTAGCTTTATAGTAAAGTTTGAAGTCTGGTAATGTGATACCACCTGCTTTGTTTTTTTTTGCTGAGGACTGTTCTGGCTATTCTTGGACGTTTGTGTTTCCATATGAATTCCTGTGTTGTTTTTTCTAGATCTGAGAAGAATGTTGCTGGTAATTTGATGGGTATTGCATTAAATTTGTAGATTGCCCTAGGTAAGATGGACATCTTCACAATGTTGATTCTTCCGATACATGAGCATGGGATATTTTTCCACTTGTATGTGTCATCTTTGATTTCTTTGAGCAGTGTTTTGTAATTTTCATTGTAAAGGTTTTTCACATCTCTGGTTAGGAAGATGCCAAGGTATTTCATTTTTTTTGTGGCTATTGTGAATGGAATTGTGTTTTTTATTTGGGTTTCTGTTTGTTTATTATTGGTGTAGAGAAATGTGATTGTCTTTTGCACATTTATTTTGTATCCTGAGACTTTGTCAAAGGCCTTTATCAGTGTAAGGAGGTTTTTGACAGATTCTCTTGGGTTTTCAAGGTACACAATCATATCATCTGCAAAAGGGGGTAAATTGACTTCCTCTTTTCCTACTTGGATACCCCTGGTTGCCTCCTCTTCTCTGATTGCTCGAGTCAGGACTTCCAATACTATCTTGAACAGGAGGAGTGAGAGTGGGCATCCTTGTCTTGTTCCAGTTTTCAGGGGAAATGGTTCCAATTTTTGTCCATTTTGGAGTATGCTGGCTGTGTGTTTCTCATAGATGGCTTTTACTATTTTGAGGTATGTTCTCCGTATGCCTAGATGTTCAAGGGTTTTTATCAAGAAGGGGTGCTGGATTTTATCAAAAGCTTTTTCTGCATCTAATGATATAATCATGTGGTTTTTGTTTTGACATCTGTTGATGTATTTAATTGCATTTATGGTTTTATGAATGTTGAACCAGCCTTGCATCCCAAGAATGAAGCCTACTTAGTCATGATGGATGATTTTTGAGATGTATTGCTGAATCCGGCTTGTTAGGATCTTGTTAACAATTTTAGCATCTTGTTCATCAAAGATATTGTCCTGTAGTTCTCTTTCTTTGTTGGATCTTTACCTGGCTTGGGTATCAATGTGATGCTGGCTTTTTAGAATGATTCAGGGAGAGTTCCATCTTTTTCAATCGCCTGGAATACCTTCAGTAGGATTGGTATCAGCTCCTCCTTAAATGTCTTGTAGAATTCTACTGGAAAGCCATCTGGACCAGGCCTTTTTTTTGTAGGAATTTTTCTTATTATGTAGTCGATTTCCTTGATTGTTATTGGTCTATTTGGGTCTCAATTTTTTCTTGTTCCAGTCTAGGTGGGTTGTGTGATGTCAGAAAGTCCTCCATTTCCTTAAGGTTTTCAAGTTTGTTTCCATACAAGTGTATGTAGTAGTCTCTAAGGATCTTTTGTATTTCTTCAGGGTCAGATGTGACTTCATCTTTTGTGTTTCTGATTGTGCTTATTTGGTTTTTTTCTCATTTTTTCTTGGTCAGTCTAGCTAGGGCACCATCGATATTGTTTATCCTTTTGAAGAACCAGGTTTTTGTTTCATTCATTTTTTTGTATAATCTTTTTGTCTTCTATGTTCTGGATTTGGGCTTTTATTTTGGTGATCTGGATTCTCCCTCACTAATGAAACTTAGTTTGGCTGGGTAGGTTATTCTTGGTTGAAATTGTTTCTCTTTTAGAACTTTGAAGATAGGGCTCCAGGATCTCCTAGCCTGAAGTGTTTCTGTGGATAAATCTGCTGCTATTCTAATTGGTTTTCTCTGGTAGGTAGTCTGACCTTTTTCTCTTGCTGCCTTTAGGATTTTTTCTTTTATAGCTACTTTGTTTAGGTGAATTATTATGTGTCTGGGAGTTGGTCTTCTCATTTATTGTCTTGCAAGGGTTCTCTGAATCTCTTGTGTTTGAATTTTTTCATCCTTGATGAGATGAGGGAAGTTTG
>NW_007137442.1:0-1997 GCF_000164805.1 Carlito syrichta | reverse complement strand
ACTTTATTGGTGCACTGTTACTCTATACGAAGATATGGTTTACAGAGAGAAGAAAAGATAAGAAAAGGAAGAGGAGGAAAAAAAAGGAACAATACAGTAGGAATAGAATCAAGTCATTAAACTAACAGAATCAATGAAGCTCACTCTGAGACTTTTCGTTTCAGTCCAATGTCATTTCAGTTCTGATTTCTAGCTTTCTTTTCAAGCAGGTAAATTAATTTGCAGTTAGGGTCAGTTGCCCCTGGTCTGCTGTGAAGGACAGTTCAGATCACCCTCCGTTCACCACTCTGGCCTATGTCCTTTTCAAGCTTCTTTCTCCCATTTCAGTGTTGTTACCTTGAATCGCCAGCAGGTGGTGATATCTAAGCTGCTCGCACTAGAGGGGGTGGGGCCAGACAGGAACTGACGAGACTGGAGTTGAATGCCTACCTCAGGGCACAGGCAGGAGACTCATGGCAGGCAGGACATCTCAGTCGCAGGAGAGGTGGCAGTGATCCCAGCAGATCTTTCCTGAAGGGGCTTCAAGGACTGACGTGGATCACCTCTGGCCCGGGTGGTGTGATGTGCTACAGGCAGCAGCTGCGGTGGCTCCATCAGCTATGGCGGCAACATCTGCACTGCAGTGGCTGTCCAGTCTGCTGTGATGCCCCAGTGGTGGCAATGGCCAAGCTCTGTATGAAGAGCAGGCTGCGATTTTGGGGTCCACAGCCCCCGGGGTGAGAGCCAGAGACCCACTGCAGTTCTCCTTTGCAGAGGGTTTCACAGACCAGGTTGCCCATTGCCATCTTGCCAGAAGTCCTCCTAGTTTAACAAATTTTTTTCCACACATCTTTTAATTCATGAAATTCAAAGTGTAACAATAATTAAGTACAATCTTTTCTTTTCTTAAGCAACATTTTAATTAGATTACATAAAATTCTAAATGACAAAATTATAAAGACACAAAACAGATCAGTGAATATCCGAATCCAAAGTTAGGAAGGAGAAATGGACTGCGATAGGAATGTAGGGTGATAGAACATCGTATATTATGATTTTTCTAGTGGCTACATCATTGTATGCATTTGTGACAACCCAAATTGTTCAATTAAAATTGAGGAAACAGTCTATGAAATATATCTCAGTATAATTGAATTAAAATTTTCAATACATTATTATTTAATGGACAAATTTTTTAAAACATATTTTTTATTTTAAAATCGTGGGGTACAGTTAAGGGTTAGGCATACAAATATGCATCGTTCAGTCACCCTTGTTGATAAGGGGTGTCTCCCCATCCCCAGACAGATATTGACTATCGTTAATCCCACCTCCTTTTCCCTTCCTACCCCCCCATAGTTTCCCACCACTGTCAAACCTTTTCTTATAGTATTATGATAGATGTTCAAGGTCCACTATATGAGTGAGAACATGTGATACTCAGATCTTTGTTTCTGTGAGAGATCACTCAGTATTATAGCCTCTAGTTCCATCCAGGTTGCTGAAAATCTTAAAAGTCAACATTCTATATTATTTTTAATAGATGATGCATTGAGGCAAGCAACCAGCAGCTACTGTGGGTGTGTTTCTGATGCTCAATCCTGCATGCTATAATAACCATTTGCAAAGAGGTAAAATGGATTCGCATTTCATTTTCTGAACTGAACACACTCCTGTGACACTACCAACAACTGAATGATGTAAATCACAAGACTGCTATAAGCAACCTGACTCTGCAGGAGTAGAGCCAAATCATAACTTGCACCCAAAACAACAGAACACTTCTTACACTTACCATGGGCTTGCTTTTTTCATTTGCACCAAAGATAACCATGAAGATTATAGTGTTTATACTGGCTACTTCTTGTAATGATAAAGTGAGGAAAATCCTGACTTACTTATTACCCACACATGTAATAGAATGGGCAGTGATGATCTTCAGCCTGATGCCTATATTTCTAACCAAGAAGACACTAAGCAAGACAGCTTCAATTGCATCCACATATTTGGACGTAATG
>NW_007137441.1:0-803 GCF_000164805.1 Carlito syrichta | reverse complement strand
CTGGTGGCAAAGTTGAAATTGAATCATTGAAATGATTCTCATATCAATGAGTTGGGATGAAAAGTTTTTGGTCAGTGGTAGTCGATGGATCTGGTGAGGAATCAGTTGAGGAAACAAAGACTAAAATCTATTTCCATCAGAAGGTATTTATACACAATGCTACATTTTCAATAGTATTACAGCACAACCACCCTGTTGGTTAACCACTCATAATCTGTTAGAAACAGACAAAACTGTTTTAAACAGTGAGATGAAAATCTGGTAGTATAAAACTAGAACAACTTTTCCCAGTAAAAATATAAGAACCTTCATTCAAATGAAGAGCAGACATCTGTTTTTAACTTGCTGGTGAGTAACTTTTAGATGGATCGCTAGTTTATCTGTCAACAACATTTATAACTGATCTAGATGAAATGTAGTCATATTATCCATTAGAAATTGAGTCCTTCATAAATGAAATCGCTGACTCTTAGGAAGACATAATGAGTGTGTTCATGTGCTTGAGTTCCTGGCATGACATCATCCTGGACAGTGTGTCTCTTACAGATTCCCCAGTCTGGCTCTGCAGACACTCAGAGGGGCTGCAGCCTCTGGGGATGCACTTGGTCATGGTGATGTCATTGGATGCTGGTAGAGATATGTAGGCCTCAACCTAGAGAAAGAGTCACAGAAAACAATCTTCAGGAGTGCAGACGTCCACATCGAAGAGAGGGGGCGCCATACACTACAGCACTGAGTCCCCAGGGCAGCATCCGGAGGTTAGTTTCTAAGGAGAACAGACTTTCAAAGATGCAGTTGCTCTC
>NW_007137440.1:0-1366 GCF_000164805.1 Carlito syrichta | reverse complement strand
GATTCAGGGTTTCGAAGCAGGAATCTCGGTAATGGGAGTCTCCATATACAGGAAACTACACAGACTCTACCTAAGAAAGGATAAGTAATCTGGTATTCACGTGTCCTCAATGCCAAAAATGTACTGGGCATCTTGCTAAGGGCTAACAAAGAATCAGGATTTCGAAGCAAGAATCTGGGGAAAGGGAGTCCTCATATACAGGAAACTACATGGGCTCTTGCTAAGGAAGAATAATGAATCTGGTTTACACGAGTCCTCAATTCCAAAAATGTTCAGGGTGTCTTGGTAAGGCCTACAAGACTCGAACTTCCACGCCCCCATATTTTACAGAGCTGGAAACTATGTGGATATTAGGAATCACTAATTCCAGAAGTCCCACAACATTCTGGTCCTCTCAATAGTTTAAAAGAAAATATGGCACTATAAGTCCATTTAGATTCTGGATCTTCTAACGCCAAATTCCAGGAAAACAGTAATCATCTCGGGTTTTTTAATGTAAGCCCTGAGTCAGGGTTATCTCATACTCCAGAAACATATGGTAGTTCAGCTATTCGACATTAGAACCTTGGGTTTAGATGTTGCACGATGTTTAGAAGTTATTTTTGGGAGGACACCAGGGTCTTGGTTTACAAGTCCATAGGAGCATTCTGGAGTCTTTCTATTGGGAGCCACGTGTCTGGACTTCTAGGGAACGGGGAAATATCTGGTCATTCTTCTGAGAACGAAACAGGAATCTCAGACATTATGTCACCAGAAAGCTTCTACTCATGTTACCAATGTGGAACGAGGAAAATCAGGTTGCATGTGACCAGCAAACTTCTGGGCAGTCCCCGTCCCCACACTTTTCAGAACTAATTCCTGTATACATACCACAAATCTGCCATTACTGATTCCCAGGAACCTTCTGCTCCTCTTCTTAGTTGTAACAGAGTATCTGGCCGTCTGCTCGGCTTTTTTGCAGGAGGCTATAAAACCAGAATCCACAACCCAAGGAATCACGTAGCCATTTTTTGTGTAATTTCTGACTTCAGGTTAACCTCGTAATGCAGAAACTAATACTGGAATTTTAGATTGATATGCCTATCTTGGGATTAGGTGTTCCCAAATATTTAGGACGTATTCTTAAAGGGGATCCAGCAAACTTGGATTCCTGGGCCCTTCTGAACTTTTGAGCTTATAATTATTGGTATATAAGAGTTTGTACTTCCACGTCACCAGGTAACTTCTAGGAGTATTACTGACAACAAAAAGAATGTGGGTTACGGGAGTTGCCAATCCAAGAATTCTACATGGACACCTTATAAGGGCTAATCTGGAATCTGGGATTCTATTTCCACACATTCTTTAGGGCTACAGGCCTCTAGGA
>NW_007137439.1:0-619 GCF_000164805.1 Carlito syrichta | reverse complement strand
AGAAACTAATACTGGAATTTTAGATTGATATGCCTATCTTTGGGCTAGGTGTTCCCAAATATTTAGGACGTATTCTTAAAGGGGATCCAGCAAACTTGGATTCCTGGGCCCTTCTGAACTTTTGAGCTTATAATTATTGGTATATAAGAGTTTGTACTTCCACGTCACCAGGTAACTTCTAGGAGTATTACTGACAACAAAAAGAATGTGGGTTACGGGAGTTGCCAATCCAAGAATTCTACATGGACACCTTATAAGGGCTAATCTGGAATCTGGGATTCTATTTCCACACATTCTTTAGGGCTACAGGCCTCTAGGATATTGCAATTCTGTCATTATATATTCTCAGCAACCTTCTGGTCTTCATGATAATTGTAACCAAGAATGTGGACACTCAAGACCATTGGGTTCCTCAGGAAAACAAACAGCAGATTCCAGGACCCAAAGAATCTTATCGCTATATTTGTATGTAAATATCACCTTACGATATATCTTGTAATCCTATAACTTTTGTTTTTCCTTCTATTCCGATAGAGGCCTGGTGTTTTGAGTTTGCCAAATATATATTACGTACTCATAAGCGTACCCAGGGTTTATAGATTCCACGAACCTAGGTAAT
>NW_007137438.1:0-1022 GCF_000164805.1 Carlito syrichta | reverse complement strand
TCAATTTCTTCTTGTTCCAGCCTAGGTAGGTTGTGTGATGTCAGAAAGTCTTCCATTTTGTTCTGGTTTTCAAGTTTGTTTCCATACAAGTGTACGTAGTAGTCTCTAATGATCTTTTGTATTTCTTCAGGGTCAGATGTGACTTCATCTTTTGTGTTTCTGATTATGCTTATTTGGTTTTTTTCTCGTTTTTTCTTGGTCAGTCTGGCTAGGGGACCATCAATCTTGTTTACCCTTTCGAAGAACCAGCTTTTTGTTTCATTGATTTTTTGTATTATCTTTTTGTCTTCTATGTCCTGGATTTGGGCTTTTATTTTGGTGATCTGGATTCTTCTGCTGAAATTAGGGTTTTTGTGGTCTTGCTTTTCCAGCTTCTTTAGGTGGCTTGTTAGGTTGTCAATTTCTGTTCCTTCCATTTTCCTCATGTGTGTTTGTAGGGATATAAATTCCCCTCTTATTACAGCTTTTAAGGCATCCCAGAGATTTTGGTAAGATGTTTCTTTATTTTCATTTGTTTCCAGGTATCTTTTGATCTCTATTTTGATGTCATCATTGACCCAGGGGTTATTTAGCATCATGCTGTTTAGTGTCCATGTCTTTGTGGGTTTTGGGGGGACTTTGTTGGTGTCAATGTTTATTTTTATTCCACTGTGGTCCGAGAAGGTGCATGGTAGAATTTCAGTCCTTTTAAATTTGCTTATACTTGATGTGTGTCCAATTATGTGGTCGATCTTAGAATAGGTTCCATGTGGTGATGAGTAGAATGTGTATTCTGTGGTCTTTGGATGGAGTGTTCTATAAGTATCAATTAAGTCCATTTGGTCCAGAGTCTCATTGAGGTTCCGGATCTCCTTGCTGATTTTTTGTCCTGATGATCTGTCTAAGGTTGTGAGTGGTGTATTAAAGTCCCCAGTTATTATGGTGTTAGAGTCAATGTCTTTCTTTAGTTTTCCTAGAAGTTGCTTTATGAATGTTGGTGCGCCTATGTTGGGTGCATATATGTTTAGGATAGACATTCTTGT
>NW_007137437.1:0-946 GCF_000164805.1 Carlito syrichta | reverse complement strand
TAGCATCATGCTGTTTAGTGTCCATGTCTTTGTGGGTTTTGGGGGGACTTTGTTGGTGTCAATGTTTATTTTTATTCCACTGTGGTCCGAGAAGGTGCATGGTAGAATTTCAGTCCTTTTAAATTTGCTTATACTTGATTTGTGTCCAATTATGTGGTCGATCTTAGAATAGGTTCCATGTGGTGATGAGTAGAATGTGTATTCTGTGGTCTTTGGATGGAGTGTTCTATAAGTATCAATTAAGTCCATTTGGTCCAGAGTCTCATTGAGGTTCCGGATCTCCTTGCTGATTTTTTGTCCTGATGATCTGTCTAAGGTTGTGAGTGGTGTATTAAAGTCCCCAGTTATTATGGTGTTAGAGTCAATGTCTTTCTTTAGTTTTCCTAGAAGTTGCTTTATGAATGTTGGTGCGCCTATGTTGGGTGCATATATGTTTAGGATAGACATTTCTTGTTGATGGAGTGAACCTTTTATCATTATGTAGTGGCCCTCTGTATCTTTTTTAATTTTTGATAGCTTAAATGGTATTTTGTCTGAAATTAGGATCACGACTCCTCCTTTCTTTTGTGTTCCATTCGCCTGAAAATTTGTTTCCCATCCTCTTACTTTGAGTCTGTGTATGTCCTTTCTAGTGAGATGGGTCTCTTGAAGGCAGTATATTGTTGCCTGGTGATATTTTATCCATTTTGTCATTCTATGTCTTTTCAGTGGTGCGTTTAGTCCATTCACATTCAGACTAATTATTGAAATGTGAGAGTTCGTCCCTATCATGGAGTTCTTATTGAGTTATTGTTCTTCCACTTGGATTTTTCTTTTTCTTTTTCTTTTTTTTTTTTTTTTTGTCTTCTTTTGCTTTTGTGGTTGGTTCATGTATATTTTATTCTTTTTCCCTGTACTTTTGTGAAGAACGTTGTTCTTTTTTCCTTTTCTTCTGTGTTTAATACTT
>NW_007137436.1:0-758 GCF_000164805.1 Carlito syrichta | reverse complement strand
CAACTCCATGATAGGGACGAACTCTCACATTTCAATAATTAGTCTGAATGTGAATGGACTAAACGCACCACTGAAAAGACATAGAATGGCAAAATGGATAAAATATCACCAGGCAACAATATACTGCCTTCAAGAGACCCATCTCACTAGAAAGGACATTCACAGACTCAAAGTAAGAGGATGGGAAACAAATTTTCAGGCCAATGGAACACAAAAGAAAGGAGGAGTTGCGATCCTAATTTCAGACAAAATACCATTTAAGCTATCAAAAATTAAAAAAGATACAGAGGGCCACTACATAATGATAAAAGGTTCACTCCATCAACAAGAAATATCTATCCTAAACATATATGCACCCAATATAGGTGCGTCAACATTCATAAAGAAACTTCTAGGAAAACTAAAGAAAGACATTGACTCTAACACCATAATAACTGGGGACTTTAATACACCACTCACAACCTTAGACAGATCATCAGGACAAAAAATCAGCAAGGAGATCCGGAACCTCAATGAGACTCTGGACCAAATGGACTTAATTGATACCTATAGAACAATCCATCCAAAGACCGCAGAATACACATTCTACTCATCACCACATGGAACATATTCTAAGATCGACCACATAATTGGACACAAATCAAGAATAAGCAAATTTAAAAAGACTGAAATTCTACCATGCACCTTCTCGGACCACAGTGGAATAAAAATAAATGTTGACACCAACAAAGTCCCCCCAAAACCCACAAAGACATGGA
>NW_007137435.1:0-759 GCF_000164805.1 Carlito syrichta | reverse complement strand
CAAACAATGAAAAGTCCCCAGAATGAAGGGTCTCAAAAGGCAAATGTAGATATCAAAACAATAATGGAGAGATTAAAAGAATTGAGGAGACACAAGAAGAAACTAGGAAGGAGCTGATATCTGAGATAACAGTAATAAAGAATACTGTGAAAGAAATAAATAACAAATTGATAAGCATGGAAAGCAGAATTACCCAAGCAGAAGAAAGAATCTCAGAGCTTGAGGACCAAAATATAGAAATAACCCAAACTCTTAAAAACACAGAAAATAAGCTCAAAAAGACAGAACAAAACCTTCAAGAGATGAGTGACTACCTCAAGCGGCCTAACTTAAGAATAATCGGACTCCCTGAGGCAGAAAGAGAAACAGAGACCACATTGGAACAAACTTTCCATGAGATCATTCAAGAAAACTTCCCTTATCTAATCAGTGATACAAAAATTCAAACACAAGAGATTCAGAGAACCCCCGCAAGACAACAAATGAGAAGACCAACTCCTAGACACATAATAATTCGCCTAAATAAAGTAGGCACAAAAGAAAAAATCCTAAAGGCAGCAAGAGAAAAAGGCCAGATCACCCACCATGGAAGACCAATCAGAATAGCAGCAGATTTATCTGCAGAAACCCTGCAGGCTAGGAGAGCTTGGAGCCCTATCTTCAAAGTCCTAAAAGATAAACAATTTCAACCAAGAATAACCTACCCGGCCAAGCTTAGCTTCATCAGTGAGGGAGAATTAAAATCTTCCCAGATATCCA
>NW_007137434.1:0-806 GCF_000164805.1 Carlito syrichta | reverse complement strand
CAAACTCTTAAAAACACAGAAAATAAGCTAAAAAAGACAGAACAAAACCTTCAAGAGATGAGTGACTACCTCAAGAGGACTAACCTAAGAATAATCGGACTCCCTGAGGCAGAAAGAGAAGCAGAGACCACATTGGAGCAAACTTTCCATGAGATCATTCAAGAAAATTTCCCTTATCTAATCAGTGATACAAAAATTCAAACACAAGAGATTCAGAGAACCCCCGCAAGACAACAAATGAGAAGACCAACTCCTAGACACATAATAATTCGCCTAAATAAAGTAAGCACAAAAGAAAAAATCCTAAAGGCAGCAAGAGAAAAAGGCCAGATCACCCACCATGGAAGACCAATCAGAATAGCAGCAGATTTATCTGCAGAAACCCTGCAGGCTAGGAGAGCTTGGAGCCCTATCTTCAAAGTCCTAAAGGATAAACAATTTCAACCAAGAATAACCTACCCAGCCAAGCTAAGCTTCATCAGTGAGGGAGAATTAAAATCTTTCCCAGATATCCAATCCCTAAGAACTTATGCAGCCACAAAACCATCTCTACATGAAACACTCAAGAAAGTACTAAACACAGAAGAAAAGGAAAAAAGAACAACGTTCTTCACAAGAGTACAGGGAAAAGAATAAAATATATACGAATCAACCCCAAAACCAAAAGAAAGACAAAAAAAGAAAAGAAAAAGAAAAAAGAAAAAACCAAGTGGAAGAACAATAACTCAATAAGAACTCCATGATAGGGACGAACTCTAACATTTCAATAATTAGTCTGAATGTGAATGGACTAACGCACCACTGAA
>NW_007137433.1:0-782 GCF_000164805.1 Carlito syrichta | reverse complement strand
CGAGCAAACTTTCCATGAGATCATTCAAGAAAATTTCCCTTATCTAATCAGTGATACAAAAATTCAAACACAAGAGATTCAGAGAACCCCCGCAAGACAACAAATGAGAAGACCAACTCCTAGACACATAATAATTCGCCTAAATAAAGTAAGCACAAAAGAAAAAATCCTAAAGGCAGCAAGAGAATAAGGCCAGATCACCCACCATGGAAGACCAATCAGAATAGCAGCAGATTTATCTGCAGAAAACCTGCAGGCTAGGAGAGCTTGGAGCCCTATCTTCAAAGTCCTAAAGGATAAACAATTTCAACCAAGAATAACCTACCCAGCCAAGCTAAGCTTCATCAGTGAGGGAGAATTAAAATCTTTCCCAGATATCCAATCCCTAAGAACTTATGCAGCCACAAAACCATCTCTACATGAAACACTCAAGAAAGTACTAAACACAGAAGAAAAGAAAAAAAGAACAACGTTCTTCACAAGAGTACAGGGAAAAGAATAAAATATAAACGAATCAACCCCAAAACCAAAAGAAAGACAAAAAAAGAAAAGAAAAAGAAAAAAGAAAAACCAAGTGGAAGACAATAACTCAATAAGAACTCCGTGATAGGGACGAACTCTCACATTTCAATAATTAGTCTGAATGTGAATGGACTAACGCACCACTGAAAAGACATAGAATGACAAATGGATAAATATCACCAGGCAACATATACTGCCTTCAGAGACCCATCTCACTAGAAAGGACATACACAGACTCAAGTAAGAGGATGGGAAACCAA
>NW_007137432.1:0-965 GCF_000164805.1 Carlito syrichta | reverse complement strand
AAAATCTTTCCAGATATCCAATCCCTAAGAACTTATGCAGCCACAAAACCATCTCTACATGAAACACTTAAGAAAGTACTAAACACAGAAGAAAAGGAAAAAAGAACAACGTTCTTCACAAGAGTACAGGGAAAAGAATAAAATATACACGAACCAACCCCAAAAGCAAAAGAAAGACAAAAAAAGAAAAAACCAAGTGGAAGAACAATAACTCAATAAGAACTCCATGATAGGGATGAACTCTCACATTTCAATAATTAGTCTGAATGTGAATGGACTAAACGCACCACTGAAAAGACATAGAATGACAAAATGGATAAAATATCACCAGGCAACAATATACTGCCTTCAAGAGACCCATCTCACTAGAAAGGACATACACAGACTCAAAGTAAGAGGATGGGAAACAAATTTTCAGGCGAATGGAACACAAAAGAAAGGAGGAGTCGCGATCCTAATTTCAGACAAAATACCATTTCAGCTATCAAAAATTAAAAAAGATACAGAGGGCCACTACATAATGATAAAAGGTTCACTCCATCAACAAGAAATATCTATCCTAAACATATATGCACCCAACATAGGCGCACCAACATTCATAAAGCAACTTCTAGGAAAACTAAAGAAAGACATTGACTCTAACACCATAATAACTGGGGACTTTAATACACCACTCACAACCTTAGACAGATCATCAGGACAAAAAATCAGCAAGGAGATCCGGAACCTCAATGAGACTCTGGACCAAATGGACTTAATTGATACCTATAGAACACTCCATCCAAAGACCACAGAACACACATTCTACTCATCACCACATGGAAACATATTCTAAGATCGACCACATAATTGGACACAAATCAAGTATAAGCAAATTTAAAATGACTGAAATTCTACACCTTCTCAGGCCACAGTGCATAAAAAAAACATTGACACCAACAAAGTCCCCCCAAAACCCACAAAGA
>NW_007137431.1:0-359 GCF_000164805.1 Carlito syrichta | reverse complement strand
CTGACTAACGAGTTGGCCCACTAGTTATCAAGGTTAACTTGTTGTTTGCTGGTTTGCTGAAAAAACTAGTCTGCTGACTAGTTGGCCGACTAGTTAACTGATCTGCCTTGACGGCCGACTATTTAGCTGAGCTAACTTGTCAGCTTACAAGTTATTCGACTAGTCGGTCGATTGGTTATCTGTCTTATCTAGTTGGCCGGCTAGTCGGCAGACCAGTTACCTGACTTAACTAGTTGACCAGCAAGTAATCCGACAGGTGAGTTGCCTTATCTAGTCAGCCTGCGAGTGAGTCAACTGTCCAGCTGACTTAACTAGTCGACTGGTGGGTGAGCTAATCAGTCAGTCGAATTTAGTCAGCT
>NW_007137430.1:0-865 GCF_000164805.1 Carlito syrichta | reverse complement strand
TTTTTTTTTTTGAGTCAGAGGTCTCACTCCTTTGCTCAGGTTGGAGTGCAGTCACATGCTCACAGTCACCCCAGCAATGACCTACTGGGCTCAGGCAATCTTTCTGCCTCAGCCTTCCAAGTAACCATAACTACAGACTAAGCTACACTTGGCTAATTTTTAATGTATTGTAGAGAAGAGGTCTTGTTAAGTTGGCCGGGCTGGTTCAAACCTGTGGGCTCAGGCAGTCCTCTCTCCGTGGCCTCCCAAAACACTCAGAATACAGCCTGGACCATGCAGCCTGGCCCTCTGCGATTTCATTTCAGGTGAGATGATCTAGACAAGTCACACCTACATGTTGAAAATATGCCTTTATTTATTTTAAAATTGAATTGAACATATTTATTTTTTGTTAGAGTCTCACTCTGTCACCCAGGCAGGAGTGAAGTGGCATCATCATCACTACAACCTTGTACTTGTGGGCTCAGGCAATCCTTCTGTCTCAACCTCCAAAGTAGCTGGAACTACAGGGCTTTGCTAATATTCCTGGCTAATTTTTCTTTAATTGTTTTTTATAGTGACATGAATATGCTATGTTGTAGAGGTTGGACTCAAAATGCTGACCTCAAGCAATATTCTCACCTCAGCCTCTCTAAGTGATAGGATTCCTGGCATAAGCTATGACGTGCAGCCAGCATATTCCTTTCACATAAGCATAATCATTTCCTTGCTACCACCACACCCACAAGCAGGAGGGTCCAGAAAGGGCGATAAAGTCTACTTTTTTGCTGTTTTTTTTTTTTTGTCACACGAGACAGATTCAAAAATAGTGAGGTCCTGCAAGGAATGCAAACTGTGAGTTACTTCTTTTCTTTCCACAAGTGCC
>NW_007137429.1:0-822 GCF_000164805.1 Carlito syrichta | reverse complement strand
TCAGCTTGATAGTCAACTGGCTAGCTAGGTAGTGAGCTAGTTAAGTCTGTGACTAGTCAGCTGGCTAGCTGGTTAATTCAGCTATTAAGATAGCTGGCCAGCCAACTAGCTCGGTAGGTAGCCAGCTAGTTAAGTCAGTTAGATAGCTACCTGGCTAGCTAGTGATATCTGTGAGTTAAGTCAGCTGTCTAGACAACTGGCTAACTGGTTAAGTCTGCTTGTTTAGTGTGTTGTGTATCCAGCTGGCTAGGTAGTTAGCTAGATAGACAAGTCAGCTTGCTAACCAGCAGGATAGTTGTTCAAGTCAACTAGTTAAGTATGCTGGCTAGCCTACTGGCTACATAGATAGCTAGAAGTTTAAGTGAAGTGGCTAGACAGCTTTCTAGCTTAAGTCAGCTAGGTAATTTAGTTGGCTATCCTGCTGGGAAGATAGGTAGCCAGCTAGTTAATTCAGCTGCTAGTTAGCTGACTAGCAGGTTATTCAGCTAGTTAAACCAGCTGGCAGCCAGCTGGCTAGGAAGTTAAGTCAACTACTTAAGTCAGGTTCCAACCAGCTGGCTAGATAGTTATTTCAGCTAGTTAAGTCAGCTGGCTAGCTAGGAAGCTAGCTATATTCGTCAGCTACTTATTGTAGCTAGGTAGCTAGTTAAGTCAGCTTCTTATGTCATCTGCCTAGCTAGATAGGTAGATAGATAAATAACTGGTTACGCCAGCTAGATAAGCCAGCTGGCTAACTAGGTAACTAGCTGACTAAGTCAGCTAGTGTAGTCACCTTGCTAGCTAGTTAATTCAGCGAGTTATGTCAGCTGACTAGCCAGCTGG
>NW_007137428.1:0-813 GCF_000164805.1 Carlito syrichta | reverse complement strand
GGTATTTCCATTGAATCCCCTAGTATTTTCTTTACCTAAGACATACTGCTGTACTCTGCAACAAAGCATCTGATTAATCTAATACTTTTAATCACCAAGCTTTAAAAATCAGGCACATAGAAAAAAGAGAATTTAGGGACCAATATATATAAACCAAAATAACATGGAGATTTACAATGTATTAAGTATTTGGGCTCCGCATTAGAATAAAAATTTAGATAATTGAAAATTCTGGACAATTGACGAAGATCTTAGCTAAAGCAATGTTCAAATCCTGTAGAAAAACGGCTGAAAGGCTGTGACATAATACTAAAAACATGCAATAGTTGCTAAACAAAAAAAGTGCTAAAATAGTATGTGGTTGTGCTATAACCAAGCGCCAATGTATTCGGTGACCATAATAATAAGAGACTACATCGTCGGCCACCCCCTCAGGTCCCATCCCAGTGTGGGTGATTCTCTGTCCTCTCAATAAATACTGCTTTGCTAACAAAAAAAGACGACCTCGTTTCGTGTATTCTTGAATGGTCACTTATACCTGGAGGAGTTTTTACATAGGTGTGAACACATAGTTTTCTTCACTTCTTGGAAATGAAATCCACCATGTTTACCGTATTTGGCAGAGCACTGTACATAAGCCCTTGAAGCCTAAGGATAGCTCAGTAGTCAAGGTCCCTCCCGTTATTATGTCAAGGTTCTGAGGCTGATGTCATAAATGACAATTTGGCATGATAATTTAACTGACATTACTTACCTCTTTTAATGTAAAAATTAGCCTTTTAGTCAATCTACTGATTCAAAGGAAATAATCAT
>NW_007137427.1:0-788 GCF_000164805.1 Carlito syrichta | reverse complement strand
AAAAACGGCTGAAAGGCTGTGACATAAAACTAAAAACATGCAATAGTTGCTAAACAAAAAAAGTGCTAAAATAGTATGTGGTTGTGCTATAACCAAGCGCCAATGTATTCGGTGACCATAATAATAAGAGACTACATCGTCGGCCACCCCCTCAGGTCCCATCCCAGTGTGGGTGATTCTCTGTCCTCTCAATAAATACTGCTTTGCTAACAAAAAAAGACGACCTCGTTTCGTGTATTCTTGAATGGTCACATACCTGGAGGAGTTTTTACATAGGTGTGAACACATAGTTTTCTTCACTTCTTGGAAATGAAATCCACCATGTTTACCGTATTTGGCAGAGCACTGTACATAAGCCCTTGAAGCCTAAGGATAGCTCAGTAGTCAAGGTCCCTCCCGTTATTATGTCAAGGTTCTGAGGCTGATGTCATAAATGACAATTTGGCATGATAATTTAACTGACATTACTTACCTCTTTTAATGTAAAAATTAGCCTTTTAGTCAATCTACTGATTCAAGGAAATAATCATTAAGTGAACATCATTCTTCTCAGACCTGGAAATTATAATAAAGATTTCATATGTTTCGGGCTCACTGGCTCAGCCTGTAATCCTACGTATTTGGGAGGTTGAGGTGAGTGGATTGCCTGAGCCCACGTGTTCGAGACCCGCCTTGGCAGTGAGACCACATCTCTACAACAAATCAAAAAATCAGCCGGACGTGGCAGTGCATGCCTGTCCTTCAGGCTACTTGAAAGGTTGAGGCGGAAGCATCGCCGGAGCCCATCA
>NW_007137426.1:0-432 GCF_000164805.1 Carlito syrichta | reverse complement strand
CCATACCCTACATTTTAAAATAAAATAATAGAAAAAAGAAAAGAGAAAACCACAGAAACCGGTCTCCCTGGATAAGGAAAATGTCAACGCACAATTTCTATTCCATATTAAGAATTTCAAGTCATTTCTTTGTAGAAATATCACATTTGAATTGAAATGTAAAAATCAGCAGGGCTCTAGTCTCAGCGACAGAGTGAGACTCCAATTCAAAAAAAAAAGTCCAATTATAAAGTGTAAAATATTTCTGCAATACACGAATAATAGTAGAAATAGAAAATAATGAAAATACATGATTGGGAAGATTAAATGGTATTATTAAGTCAATAATCCTCTGATCACATTATCAATTGAGTTTGATACTGATATACAAAAAGCTGTTTGTACTCTGAGGAGAACAAATTGTTTTGCAAACAATATTTAAATGGAAAATCC
>NW_007137425.1:0-744 GCF_000164805.1 Carlito syrichta | reverse complement strand
CAACCCTGATGACTTGGTCTAGGGATTTCCACTTAGATATTCCAGATCAGGCGACTGTGGGGTTGTCCCCCACCGGCACCAGCCTGTGGCCAGCTTCCCCCTGCTTCTTCTCCAAGCCTTTTACCCCAGGACCTCAGGAGACCCAAGACCACAAGCCCTGACTGGGACTTAGGGATTCACGAGCAGCTCTTGGCCCATGGGAACTCCTTAACACTGTGCTGAAGCATCCGTTTACCTTCTAGGAGGAGAGAGGGACAGGGCCAGGACCACAGCCCCTTCCCCAGGGGCCCCCATGCCGGTCAGACCCCCCCCATGACACTCCTGGGTCACACATATACGCAGCATGGGTTTTTCTGGAGAAATCACCAGTAGGGAGGGATCGCCATGGGGACAAGACCCTGGGGACCGAGCCAGACCCACGCTGTGAAGACGGGACCGGGGCAGAGCCGCTGGCGGACACAGGTCCAGGATCAGAATTGAGGGGGAGGCCAATCTGACACAACCGAGTCATCCGTGTCCATCCTGCCTCTCGGTCTCGCACCCACACCCATACTCACCATCTCCTGGTTTCTGGGTGTCCCAGGATCTTCCTTACTGACTCCCTGGACCTGCATTTCACAGGAAGAAAGGGGAAGAATCAAAGACACGAGGCACTTTACGAGATGATGCGGCACTTCCGCAGGCCCAGAAGACAAAGCCCGGTCAGAACTCAGCCCTCACTCTGCGGTCCTTTCTGATTGGGCA
>NW_007137424.1:0-664 GCF_000164805.1 Carlito syrichta | reverse complement strand
CATCCTAGATATCCAAAGGACAAATGCTCTCCCAGAGGTCAGGTGAGGCCAAATTGGGCCCCTGGTGTAAGAGTTGTACCCTTTAAGGAAGGCACTGTCACATGGATTGGCCAGCATGAGGAACAAGACATGCTACTGACTGGCTGAGGTGTTTTTTTGTTTTTCGGTTTTTTTTTTAGTTGGAGTCTCACTCTTTCACCCAGACTGGAGTGCAGTGGCCGCTCCCAGCCACCGCAGCCTCGACCTGCTGGGCTCCGGCAATCCTTCCACCCCAGCCATCAAGGAGCCAAAATTACAGGCGTGGGCTACCATGCCCGGCAAACTTTTTGACCTTTTTGTAGAGATGAGATCTTGCCTGCCCAGGTGGGTCTCAAACCCGCGGCCTTGGGCAATCCACTCACCTCATCCTCCCAAAGGCACGGGATTACAGGCTGAGCCACTGAGCCCGGCTGGCTGAGGTTTTGACAATACCATACTCGCCTTCCCATCCCAAGGCTTCCATTGTCCAGCTTCCTTGTTGACACTAATTTCATAGGGCTGAGGAGTTATGTGGAGCTTTGGGGCACTTTGCTGGGTGCTGCCCTGAATTTTTTGGGACCATGTGGGTTACTTTCTCATAAGAAAGTTATATGTAGGTGTCACCATAATGGAGGAGGATATCTCA
>NW_007137423.1:0-704 GCF_000164805.1 Carlito syrichta | reverse complement strand
CTGGAGTCTCACTTTTTCACCCAGACTGGAGTGCAATGGCCACTCCCAGCCACCGCAGCCTCGACCTGCTGGGCTCCAGCAATCCTTCCACCCCAGCCATCAAGGAGCCAAAATTACAGGCATGGGCTACCATGCCTGGCAAACTTTTTGACCTTTTTGTAGAGAGGAAATCTTGCCTGCCCAGGTGGGTCTCAAACCCGCGGCCTTGGGCAATCCACTCACCTCATCTTCCCAAAGGCACGGGATTACAGGCTGAGCCACTGAGCCTAGCTGGCTGAGGTTTTGACAATGCCATACTCGCCTTCCCATCCCAAGGCTTCCATTGTCCAGCTTCCTTGTTGACACTAATTTCATAGGGCTGAGGAGTTATGTGGAGCTTTGGGGCACTTTGCTGGGTGCTGCCCTGAATTTTTGGGGGCCATGTGGGTTACTTTCTCATAAGAAAGTTAATATGTAGGTGTCACCATAATGGAGGAGGATATCTCAGCATTTACTGTGGACTGGGCAGGCCCTGGTGTTGGAAGCCCAGTGGGATAGCAAGGTGAGGTTGTCCTGTGCTCCTAATCTCACAGGGAACCTAGGATAAGACAGGAGCCCAGCATCCTTGTTGAAAGCTGTGCAATGAAAACCATTGACTCCAGATCTCCAGATGCATGGGGACCTTTAGGATCAAATTTCAAACAATAATCATCAAACAGCCATGG
>NW_007137422.1:0-3809 GCF_000164805.1 Carlito syrichta | reverse complement strand
GTTACTTTCTCATAAGAAGTTATATGTAGGTGTCACCATAATGGAGGAGGATATCTCAGCATTTACTGTGGACTGGGCAGGCCCTGGTGTTGGAAGCCCAGTGGGATAGCAAGGTGAGGTTGTCCTGTGTTCCTAATCTCACAGGGAACCTAGGATAAGACAGGAGCCCAGCATCCTTGTTGAAAACTGTGCAATGAAAACCATTGACTCCAGATCTCCAGATGCATGGGGACCTTTAGGACCAAATTTCAAACAATAAATCATCAAACAGCCATGGTCTGTTCTGAGACAGGGGTATTCTGGCCAAATCTGAGCCTCCATGCCCCTGAAAAGCAACCTGTTTCCTGGCAATCAATGGAAGCTCCTACCTGCAGGTCTGCCTCAGTTTGGGAAACAGTCCAGTCAGATGACATTGGGTGAGGATGGCTACTAATTGAGGGTTGCTGCCACAGTTTTATTTAGTTGGAATCTTACTCTGTAACCCAGGTTGGAGTGCAGTAGCATTCATGGCAACCAGAGTCTTAACCTGTTGGACTAGGTGATGCTTCTACTTCAGTCTTCCAGGTAACAGGCACATGCCACCATGACAGTTTTCTTTCTTTCTTCTTTGTTTTCTTTCTTTCTTTTTCTTTCTTTCTTTCTTTCTTTCTTTCTTTCTTTCTTTCTTTCTTTCTTTCTTTCTTTCTTTCTCTCTCTCTCTCTCTCTCTCTCTCTCTTTCTTTCTTTCTTTCTTTCTTCCTTCCTTCCTTTCTCTTTTGTTCTTTCTTTATCTTTCTTTCTTTCTTTTCTTTCTTTCTTTCTCTCTCTCATCGGAGTCTACCAGGCTATAGGCAGTGGCATGCTCCCGGCCACCACTGCTTCCAACTACTGGGCTTAGGTAATCCTTCCACCTCAGCGTTCCTAGTAGCAGGAACTACAGGTACATGCAATCAAGCCCAACTAATGTTTTTCTTTTTTTCTTGTTTCTTTTTCTTTTTTTGAGTTGGAGTCTCACTCTGTCACCCAGACTGGAGTGCAGTGGCTGCTCCCGGCCAATGCAGCCTCGACCTGCTGGGCTCTGGCCATCCTTCTGCCTCAGCCTTCCAAGTAGCTGGAACTACAGGTGCACACTACCAAGCCTGACTAATTTTTGGTTCATTGTAGAGATAAGGTCTCACCAAGTTGCCCAGATGGGTGTTGAACCCGCGGGCTCAAGCAATCCACTCACCTCTGCCTCCCAAAGTGCTGGGATTACACACTGAGCCACTGAGCCTGGCCTAATTTTTTGATTTATTGTAGAGATGAGATTTTACCAAGTTGCCCAGCCTCATCTCAAACCTGTGTGCTCAGGCAATCCTCTCACCTCTGGCTTTCCAAAGTGCTGGGATTATAGGTCTCAGCCACCGTACCTGGCCTAATTTCTCATTTATTGTAGATATGAGGCCTTGCCAAATGGCCAAGACTGGTCTTCAATGCATGGGCTCAGGTAGTCCACTCACCGCAGCATTCCAAAATGCTGGGATTATAGGTGTGAACAACTGTGTCCAGCCAGCTCCATGGTTGTCTAGAGCTGAGATGGTGGGTTGGAGAGACCCAGGCTATCTATCTTGGAGACAGTCTCCAAGTTGGTGGATGCCTAGAGACTAGATCAGTTTCTCCACTGAGCTTATCTGGCTCTCATGGGTTGGATGCCATGGACCCTGTCCCTGGGGTTCTCATGTTTTCTGTGTGGCACCCCTGTTCTATAACATTAAAGGCACCCATGCAGGAAACTGATCCCAGAGATAAGGGTGTGTGCACCCTGGAACATGGTTGCCATTAGGACACCTCAGGCTTCTCCTGTGATGTCTCCCTAGGATTTGGACTGGCTTTGGGCTCCCTGACTCATGCCCTCACCCCCGGGCTACTCTACCTCACCTCACCTTCAGGCCTGGAAAAGAACTAAGGTGGGAAAGGCTTTCACTATCACCCAAGTTCCTTTGCCACCCTAACATGAAACTTGTCTCCACTGCAAGGTACATGCTTCCAGGCACTGGGTCCCCAGCCCTCTGGGGTTGTCACTCCACAAAGTGGAAGGACTGAATATTGCAACACAACTGGGTCTAAGCTATGGTCCCAACTGGCTCTCTCCCAAATTCTGCCTGGGTCTGAGACATTAATTTTCTCCACTCCCTTGTTCAGGGCATGTTTTCCTGCCACTCTTGGGATAAAGGTGCTTAGGATGGAAGAATTTCCTGTTGCTTCTTGGGGCTGCTGGTATCCGCTCACACGTAGGGCTGTGATCTCTCTGGTTTCCTTCAGATTCCTTCAAATGCTGGTGCAGGAAGGAATGGCCCAGGGGCTGGGTGGTGTGTCTAGCCATCATCCATTGTCCTGTCTCTGAGGCATGTTCAGTAATCACAAGGCCAGCACCCGCCCTGGGGCCCACATAGGCCTGTTTTCAGAAGCATCTTAGAGTAGAGGATGAGAAGAAACACTCACAGAAATGAGTTAATGTGGCCTGTGTTCTCCCCTTTTTATTACTCCAGAGGGTGACTTGGGAGTTGACTTGGTGCTGGACTCAACCTCAGGGACAGATCACACTGTATCCTTCTCAGCTGAGCCCTGGAGACCAGAAGGTGCCTCAGCACCATGTCATGCTCCAGGGACTAGGCCCAGGATAGCCTGTCCTGAAAGAACTCCTGCAGACCTAACAGGAACAGCTTCAGGAGGTACTGTAGAAAACATTGGTGAGAGCCAGGCTGGAAAGGGTGCCCTGTGAAAGGTGAGTTCCCTCACCCTATTCAAAACCTGGGCACCTCTTACTGATCAGTGCTGGGTCCTTTCTGGCCACTCATGCAGTCCAGCTGTGCCTAGGAGACCATGGTACAGAAAGGCCTAGGCAGGAAAATGTTCATCACACTACTGCTTCTCATCAGTGTCATGTCAAGGGTGGTCTCCGGGTCTGGGAGTGTTCAGGGTGTCCCACCCAGTCCACAAGACCATACATTGATACAAGTTCAAACAGTGTTTATTATTTAGCCAACTTAGAAATTTCAAGACTTTTTTGAGCTGAAATTTAAGCACAATGATGATGTCATTCATAGTGAGTGTATTCAGTTGTGGGTTTTTTTTCTTCCTTTTTTTGAGTTGGAGTCTCACTCCATTACCCAGGATGAAGTGCAGTGGCATACTCATGGCCAGTGTAGACCCACTGTAGACCTCAGTCCATGTCGGTGGAACAACAGGCATCCGCTATCATGCCCGGCTATTTTTTGATTCATTGTGGGGACAAGGTCTTGCAAAATTGCTAGGGCTGGTCTTGAACCCATGGTCTCAGGCAATCCACTTGCCTCAGCCTCCCAAAGTGCTGGGATTACAGGCTGAGTCACCGAGGCTGGTCTACTTACATTTCAAGGAGTATTTTCCTTATGTTTGTTCTCAAGTGGAGAATAATATTGAAGACATTTTTGTGGTATCATTCCTTTAACTTTGTATAATTAACATAGTTGATTTTGTTTATTTTACTGGTCCAATTTGTCCAGGTGATAAATAGGATGGTTTTATAAGTTAAGAGGTTGCTTTGACTTCTGTTTTTTTCTGACTATCAAACAAGACAGTTTTTGGTGTGTAATAAATATTTCATAATTAGATACAAATATTTCTCTTAGAATCAGTTGGTGGCTTTATGTAAGAGACTGAAGATACCCAGAGTGATGAAATGGCATTGATTCTACATGTGGATTCTTTAAACTGTCCACTCTCATACTTTGCATGATATGTGTATTACAAATTTGTATTTTTACAATTCTCTTAATAAATTAGCTCAGAAAAATAAAACCAAATGCTGA
>NW_007137421.1:0-337 GCF_000164805.1 Carlito syrichta | reverse complement strand
CAAGGTCTCACCAAGGTGCCTGGGCTGGTCTTGAACCTGGGGATTCAGGCCATCCTCTTGCCTCACCCTCCCAGTTCACCAGGTTGAGCCCTGGCACCTGACCTTCAAACCCCATTCTGGGCCCCACCACAAGACCCACTCCCTTCCAATTACCTGGTGTCAGGAGCCAGCATCAGAGGCCTTCACATTGACAGGGTCTGGAAGGTCAAATACCCCAGGTTACAGGGCCACTCTAGGCCCAGGACTCGGGATGGGACCTCGTCTCAGCCATCAAAAAAAATCCAAAGATTAGCCAGGTGTAGTGGCACAGGCCTGTGTTTCCAGACACTCTGGGGGC
>NW_007137420.1:0-906 GCF_000164805.1 Carlito syrichta | reverse complement strand
GAGCATGGTGATGCACACCTGTCATCCGGCCACTTGGGAGGCCATGAGGCATGGATCGCTGGTGGCCCTCTGGTGGAGGCTGTGGTAGCAGAGAGTGGTCCCTGTGCTCCGGTCTGGGAGACAGAGTGGGATTCTGTCTGAGAAAAATAATACCAAGCACCACCACCACCAAAGCCAGAGGCCAGACTCAGGGTCTCAGTCTGGCATCCCAGCCCCACAGAGACCCAGGCGATCGGACGACCTGAGCCTGAAGTTCCGACATCAGCCTGGGATATAGGACAAGAACTTATCCCTTCCATCAATAAGAAATCCAAACATTAGCCGGGTGTGGTGATACAGGTCTGTGATTCCAGCCACTCAGGGATCCGAGGAGGGAGGATTGCATGAGCACAGAAGGTAGAGTCTGCAGTGTCGTTGAGTGTGACCCTGCCTTCTAACCTGGGCTACAGAGAAGGATTCCGACTCCAAATAATAATAATCTCTACCACCACCACCACCATCCCCCATCGATACCAAGCACGAGGAGTTACCCTCACGGATGGGAGAGGAAAAGGCACTTTCTGGCCTGTTGTTCATGGGAGGTTTCAAAGGTGGCCACCAGGCATGTCCTTCCTGTGCCTTCAGTCACATGCCCCAGAAGGCTGGCCTCCACCCTCCACATTCATGCCCCAAGGCAAAGACATGTGTGAGCTCATGGAGCAGATAGACCCAAACTAGTGTGGGCATCAGGTACAGCGTGATCAAGGCAGTATGGCAATGTCAAGGGCAGTCCAGGTTAGAGTCATCCTGTCTGCCACCCTTGGGTGGGGGGGAGGGCCCTTTTCTTTCCCAATCCCTCCATTGTCCTCTGTCCATGCAGTCCTTTCTCTGGGGAGCTGTGGAAGATAGACGTGATGCACGTGGGAG
>NW_007137419.1:0-927 GCF_000164805.1 Carlito syrichta | reverse complement strand
CGTTCATGCAGTCCTTTCTCTGGGGAGCTGTGGAAGATAGACGTGATGCACGTGGGAGGTGTCTTTTTTGTGTCCAGAGTTGCCATCACCAGGACGGGGAATGGCAGCATGATCATGGCCCCCAGAGACTCGATCTGCAGGGCTCAGATGTTACTCCTGAGCCCTGGCTGCTAATTTAGGGACAGAGTCCCCAGGCATCAATAATTTAAGAAACTTATTATCTCAGTCATTTGGGTTCTGGGAAGAAAAGATGAGCTGTCAGTTACCATAGCTTTTAAACGTGAGTTTAAACAATCCAAAATATCAAGGGACTGTTCGATTTTTTAGGTAACCTAAATCATATTGGAGGAGAAGTAAAACAACCTGCAAAAGAATAATTTTGATTAATAACAGTTTTGACTTGTGATGAAAAAAGAATGGGGCCTCCTAAGAAAGAGGAATGATTAGTAAAAACAGTAATAAACTTAGCATCCCATGTAACAGGCTGGAACACTGGAGGACTTGGGATATAAGCCAAATAAGATTTTCCTGAATAAATACAACCCATCTGGCACACTATAATAGTCAGCATAGCAACAAAAACAGTAGAGGGAGTGAGAGGTGTTTTTGAGAGCAAACCAGATCCTCAGAATCATGGTTGAGCACCTTGATTTGCCTCCATGTGGGCGGTCTGCACTGTCCTGTCAAAAAAACTCGATGGTAATATCTGGGATGAGGAGTAGGAGATGACAAATGATGAGATATCTTCGATTGAGTTGGTGGAGGTGGAAGTGGTTGTTGAATGGTGAGACGTTTCAACTTTGGCACCAACACCTTCTGTTCAACATCTGCATTCTACTCAGATTGAGGGTGTGATTTTTGTCTCGTCTGGCTATAACTTGACTGGGTAGGGGCTGGACATGTCTAATTAGACGATCCCATACCAAA
>NW_007137418.1:0-4626 GCF_000164805.1 Carlito syrichta | reverse complement strand
GTGCAGGGTCATGATCATTGCTCCCAGTGCCTAGACTCTGGACTTAGGCAGTCCTCCCGACTCAGCTGCTGAGCAGCTGGGACTCCATGGGCCATCACTCATGACCCGAATTTGGGGATCTTACACCGAATTGAGGTCTGGCCACGATGCCTGGGCTGATCTCCGAATCCTGGGCTCAGGCAACCTCTCACCATGGCCTTCCTGGGTGCAGGGCTGACAGCCGTGATCCACGGTGCCTGGCTTGGACTCACACATTCTGTTGGCTGGGGCAACACAAAGGAACACCCTGGGAGAGAGACCAACACATCCCTTGTAGGCAGGACTGCAGGCGCCACCACTCGTAACTCCAGTGTTTGTGTTCAGGGGAGCGAAGAGGTCTCACAACGTGGCCCAGGTTAGTCTCAAACTCCCATGCTCCAGTGATCCCCCGTCTCAGCTTCCCAAAGCCACAGCCCGATTGTCTGCCAATCCACAATCTTTTGGGAACTCTAGGCCCAAGCCTGTGGCCTTCGTCCCAAATGATCTCTGTCTGTTCACAATGATCCCAACTCCATATACAAATGAATGCTCTTCTTTTTTTCCCATTTTTTCCTTTTTTTTTGAGTTGGAGTCTCTCTCCATCACCCAGACTTGAGGGAGGGGGCTCACTCCTGGCCACTGCAACCTTGATATGCAGGGCTCCAGTGCGCCTGACCCGGCCTTCTGGGATGCCGGAATGATAAGCACATGCCACCAGGCCTGGCTCATTTGAGATGGAGGGTAGAGACGAGGTCTTTCCGAGTTGCACTTTGGGTCTCAGCTTTCAGGTTCCAGCGCTATCATCCCCCTTCGCCTACCAAAAGGGCTGGGATGATGAGGCTGAGCCCCGAAGCCCCACCTCGTTCCTTCATTGAAAATGAACCTGAAGTCCTGGCATGGTGGCCCACGCCTGGAATCCCAGCAATCTGGGAGCCCAAGGCAGGAGGATGACTGGAGGCCAGGAGCCCAAGGCCAACCCGGAACACACAGGGAAACCCCATCTAGCACCCATCCAAACAGGGGGTATGGGATCGAGGTGTTTGTCATTCAGGCCACTCTAGACACTGAGGCAGAAGGATTGCCAGGGCCCACGAATTTGAGGATGGCGGTGAAGGACAGTCATGTCCCTGGTCCCCAGCATGGGCCACAGAGGCAGACCCTGTCTCCAAAAATATCAGAATTGTACACAGATTCTCAACTGCGTGTGGTGTGTTCACAGGGAGACTGGCTTTGGAGCCAAAAAATGGGATTGGGTGGAAGAAATATCCCTGGGTGAGGGATGTGTCCCTGACCTTTCTTGGTGGAAGGACCTCATTGCCAAGTCCGAGGGTCGGCCTGCCAGGGGCACATTTCTCACCTCGGAGAGGACAGTTTGAAGAAACCCGGAAAGGGAGCCTCGGGAACTCCCGCATCAAAGGGGGCAGCCATTGGGGAGGCTGGAACTGGAAATTGCCGAGCATGGGTGACCCTCACATTTAGGGGGGCAGGGGGGATGGAATGAGTGCAGAATGTTTGCAGGAGAATTGATTACTTACTTTCCTTGTTTATTTCTTTTTTTCCTCACTAGGTTGCTCAGGGTGCTCTCAAACCACACAACTCGAGCCATCCTCTCAGGGTGGGCATCCAAAACTGCTGCGATCACAGCCTTTCCATTTTGTCCAAATCCTGGTCTTTTTGGATTTTCTTGAACTCTGGACCAGAGGCGATCCTCCTGCCGAGGACTGGCCTCAACCAAGTTTTTCTGGGTTTTGCTTGGGGTGGAGTTGAGGGATTTCTATGGTGTCCAACCTGGTCTTGAGCTCCTGGGCTCTGGCCATCTTCCTGTCTTGGCCTCAACAAAAGCCAAGGAGACAGGCGTGAGTCACCTGACTATCACTGCCCCCATGTAGATTTGAGAGTAAAGCCCTCCTTTTCCCCATGGTGGTCCCTGGGAGAATGGAGGGGATTGAACCTAGGGAATGAGGTCAGTGGAGTGGTGGCACCCAGGTTCAGACACGCCTCTGCACCAGGGTCTCTCCCATGGAAGAATTTGGCGGACGACTATGGCCAAACTCTGGTGTCCCGAACTGTAGGAAGGGAGTGGACCTTGTGGTTGGGCCCCGAGAAAAGTGTGTAGGCCAGGTGTGGGGGCTCATGCCCTCATCCTGGCACTCTGAGAGGCCAAGGCACTCTGAAAGATCTGAGACCCGCATTCAAGACCAGCACAGGGAACTTGTTAAGACAGTGTCTCCACAAGAAGACAAAAAAAGAGCCGAGCATGGTGATGCACACCTGTCATCCAGCCACTTGGGAGGCCATGAGGCATGGATCACTGGTGGCCCTCTGGTGGAGGCCGTGGTGGCAGAGAGTGGTCCCTGTGCTCCGGTCTGGGCGACAGAGTGGGATTCTGTCTGAGAAAAATAATACCAAGCACCACCACCACCAAAACCAGAGGCCAGACTCAGGGTCTCAGTCTGGCATCCCAGCCCTACAGAGACCCAGGCGATCGGACGACCTGAGCCTGAAGTTCCGACATCAGCCTGGGATATAGGACAAGAACTTATCCCTTCCATCAATAAGAAATCCAAACATTAGCCGGGTGTGGTGATGCAGGTCTGTGATTCCAGCCACTCAGGGATCCGAGGAGGGAGGATTGCATGAGCACAGAAGATGGAGTCTGCAGTGTCCTTGAGTGTGACCCTGCCTTCTAACCTGGGCTACAGAGAAGGATTCCGACTCCAAATAATAATAATCTCTACCACCACCACCACCATCCCCCATCGATACCAAGCACGAGGAGTTACCCTCACGGATGGGAGAGGAAAAGGCACTTTCTGGCCTGTTGTTCATGGGAGGTTTCAAAGGTGGCCACTAGGCATGTCCTTCCTGTGCCTTCAGTCACGTGCCCCAGAAGGCTGGCCTCCACCCTCCACATTCATGCCTCAAGGCAAAGACATGTGTGAGCTCATGGAGCAGATAGACCCAAACTAGTGTGGGCATCAGGCACAGTGTGATCAAGGCAGTATGGCAATTTCAAGGGCAGTCCAGGTTAGAGTCATCCTGTCTGCCACCCTTGGGTGGGGGGAGGGCCCCTTTCTTTCCCAATCCCTCCATTGTCCTCCGTTCATGCAGTCCTTTCTCTGGGGAGCTGTGGAAGATAGACGTGATGCACGTGGGAGGTGTCTTTTTTGTGCCCAGAGTTGCCATCACTGGGATGGGGAATGGCAGCATGATCGTGGCCCCCAGAGCCTCGATCTGCAGGGCTCAGATGTTACTCCTGAGCCCTGGCTGCTAATTTAGGGACAGAGTCCCCAGGCATCAATAATTTAAGAAACTTATTATCTCAGTCATTTGGGTTCTGGGAAGAAAAGATGAGCTGTCAGTTACCATAGCTTTTAAACGTGAGTTTAAACAATCCAAAATATCAAGGGACTGTTCGATTTTTTAGGTAACCTAAATCATATTGGAGGAGAAGTAAAACAACCTGCAAAGAATAATTTTGATTAATAACAGTTTTGACTTGTGATGAAAAAAGAATGGGGCCTCCTAAGAAAGAGGAATGATTAGTAAAAACAGTAATAAACTTAGCATCCCATGTAACAGGCTGGAACACTGGAGGACTTGGGATATAAGCCAAATAAGATTTTCCTGAATAAATACAACCCATCTGGCACACTATAATAGTCAGCATAGCAACAAAAACAGTAGAGGGAGTGAGAGGTGTTTTTGAGAGCAAACCAGATCCTCAGAATCATGGTTGAGCACCTTGATTTGCCTCCATGTGGGCGGTCTGCACTGTCCTGTCAAAAAAACTCGATGGTAATATCTGGGATGAGGAGTAGGAGATGACAAATGATGAGATATCTTCGATTGAGTTGGTGGAGGTGGAAGTGGTTGTTGAATGGTGAGACGTTTCAACTTTGGCACCAACACCTTCTGTTCAACATCTGCATTCTACTCAGATTGATGGTGTGATTTTTGTCTCGTCTGGCTATAACTCGACTGGGGTAGGGGCTGGACATGTCTAATTAGACGATCCCATACCAAAATAATTTAGGGTAAGTCCTGGGGAAAAAAAAACCAGCATTTCCTTTCCCGCATGTTAAAAAGACATTGGACCCCTTCCTTTGACCTGTAAGAAAATATTTCAATTTTACCATCAGTTTAACAGTATAATCAGGTCTCCAATGTCTTATCATCGCTTAATGTGCTTGAGAGTGCAAATTGAGATGATTAACTACAAATATAGCAAGATTTACGATATGATGGTGAGAACTAAATCTGAATTCCACTTCCTGCAATTTACTTATTTGATTTTTTAACATTTGATGTGCTCTCTCGACTATAGCTTGACCTTGGGGATTATACAGAAATCCTGTAGAATGAGAGATGCCAAACCAGGTACAAAATGACTGAAAAGCTTTTGATGCATAAGCAGGAGCATTATCAGCTTTTAATTGTTTAGGAATATACAGCTGTAAAAAACAAGGGACTAAATGTTGGACTACATGTTTATAGGCTTCCCCAGTTCTGGGTGAGGCTAAAATTAGATGGGAAAATGTATTCACAGTAACATGTAGAAAGACATTTTCCAAACTTTGGAAATGAGTAACATACATTTGCCACAAA
>NW_007137417.1:0-4956 GCF_000164805.1 Carlito syrichta | reverse complement strand
ATTTACTTATTTGATTTTTTAACATTTGATGTGCTCTCTCGACTATAGCTTGACCTTGGGGATTATACAGAAATCCTGTAGAATGAGAGATGCCAAACCAGGTACAAAATGACTGAAAAGCTTTTGATGCATAAGCAGGAGCATTATCAGCTTTTAATTGTTTAGGAATATACAGCTGTAAAAAACAAGGGACTAAATGTTGGACTACATGTTTATAGGCTTCCCCAGTTCTGGGTGAGGCTAAAATTAGATGGGAAAATGTATTCACAGTAACATGTAGAAATGACAATTTTCCAAAACTTTGGAAATGAGTAACATACATTTGCCACAAAACATTAGGGTTTTGTCTGCAGGGATTAACTCCTGAGGGAAGAGAGTTATTAGAAGTAGGACACAGCTGGGCTCAGTGGCTCAGCCTGTAATCCCGTGCCTTTGGGAGGCTGAGGTGAGTGGATTGCCTGAGCCCACGGGTTTGAGACCCGCCTGGGCAGCGAGACCTCATCTCTACAATAAATCAAAAAATCAGCCGGGCGTGGTAGCACATGTCTGTACTTCTGGCTACTTGGAAGGCTGAGGCGGAAGAATCGCTGGAGCCCAGCAGGCTGCGGTGGCCGGGAGCAGTCACTGCACTCCAGTCTGGGAGACAGAGTGAGACTCCAACTCAAAAAAAAAAAAAAGTATGACACAAAGTACAATTTTTATGATTTGTCTAGCCATTTCTCTTGGAATGTGAATCTGGTGCCTTAAAGACTCAGATTTTTGGTGATGAATTTTATGGTATTGCTGAGCATCATTGACTAAAGAGCCCACAAGGAGAGGGCACATGACCGATTATGTCAAGGCATCTGCTAATTGATTATCTTGATGTAGAGGTCCAGGGAGTCCTGAATGAAATCTAATATGACCGATGAAAAATGATTGGTTTCTAACAATTATTAGTTGCTGTAATTGGATAAGTAAATCAAGAATAGTTGCCTTATTAACAGGAATGGTGGCTTTTTAAAATATGAGACAACAGCCTCTTTTATATAACAGGAATCATACAGAAAGACAATTTTCTCCTCTTCAATCAAGACGGTCACAAATAAAAATCCCTCCCCGCTGGCGCCACTTGCCAGAGGTCTTGTGGCACCAAGATGCAAATTTAAATTATCTGGATATTTTGATTCATGATACCCAGCTGCTGCTTCTTTCAAGCTTTTCCTTATCCTCAGGGTTAGAGGATCATCATCAACAGGGGCAGTGGCTAACATTGCCTGAGAAAGAACAGGAATTAGTAAGAGAGTTCTTTCACCTGGTTCCACTTTTACTCTAGTAGTCATTTTATCAATCTCTTGTGGATCTAAGACATCTCTAATTATTTTCCATAATGCAAAAGTGTCTACAGGCACTCGTTCCGGATTGTGGAGAGTGTACTAAACTTTCAATTTTTCCCCAACCTTTGTCCATGTTTCTGAACTAATGATGTCTTCTTCAGGGAACCAGGGGCACTGTTCTTACACAAAATGTAGAAAACAAGATAATCGTGTACAGGAAACTTTAATTCCTCTTTTAGAGTGCATATGCATCAACATACTTATGTACACTTTTTTTTCTTTAAATTTACTGTGACCCATGTTCATATCATGTCTTTAAAACTGCTTACCCGTCTTAGCTTTGCTCTACCAAGGGGTCTGCAGCACCCTAGGCAAGGCTTTATCCATTCAGATTAAATAAAGGTTTTACTTTCAGGTCCCTGTTCAGGCACCACTTGCCGGGGTCCCGCTCCAGCAGGTCTGGGCTTCCTGAAGGAGGAATGGTGTTGGCATGGGAGAAAACTTCGACACTGACTCTGATGTTATGCAGGACATTTGCCCATCTATTTTTCTTTTCATTTTTTTTATATTTTAAGTTACATACAGTTTGGCCTTAAAACTCAGACGTCTTTATTTTTTTTTAATCTTTGTTCTAATGGCGATGAAATACTGTCTTCCCTCAAATTTGTGACAATGTATCCACCAATAGAGTCTTAAAGCATGTAATTTTTCACAACGTGTTTTTTGTAACTATTCACCCTAACCATCTAAACTGTTAACAACTTAATGACTAACCTATGTTTTCCTAACATTTTATTGTTTCTATACACTATTACAAAGTCTATTCTACTATTTCATCCTTTCTATATTAATCACCTACTCTAAAATGCAAAAAGTTTGTGTATACTGAAAGTTATACGACCATCCATCTGTTTTCTTGCAAAAATTGCTGCACCTAAAATTAAAGCACTCGTAATCTTCACAACAACCTTTTTCATTATGCTATAAATACCTATATAACACTTCACAATTAGCAAAATGAATACAACATCCCCAAAGCTCTCTTATTAGAAACCAACTTAAAAAAACTAAAGTTAATAAGCCTATTATGATGCCAAACATGATGCTTATAATTTGCATCCATAGTCCCCTGAGAGGGATAAGGAGAGCACTAATGTACAGTCAACCCAAGGCTCCCAGGGGTAGGAGATTGCCACCCGCAATTTTTAGTCTTGTGGTGGGTTAAAACACCAAAAGGGCAGGGACAGAGAAATTCAAATGGAAGGTCATATCTCAGCAGAAAAATTTCCATTTCACTCATTGCTTGTCTCTACTAAAAGATTCTTTTAAGGGACTACTATTTTCTTTCATCTCCCAACTCTCCAGGTACCGAGGGTGAACATAACAAGATGAGTAGTAGAAGCAGGACCAATAGCTGCCCAGAGGTGCCCTGCAACCTGGAGTTTTTGGCTTTCTGGATCCTGTTAACGTGAAGGCCTCTATGGTTGGCTCCTGACACCAGGTCATTGGAAGTGAGCGGACCTCTTGGTGGGGCCCTGAGTGGAGATTGGATGCCAGGTGCAAGGACTCATGCCTGTCATTCTGGTCATCTGGGAGGTTGAGGCGAAAGGATTGCATGAACCTCCATGTTCAATACCAGCCCGGGCACCATGGCGAGACCTTGTCTCTATAAAAAGCCAAAATATTAGCTGGGCATGGTGGCGATGTGCCATCATTCTGGCCATTTGGGAGGGTGGAAAGGGATGATCACCAGACCCCAGGCAGTGGAGGACGTGGAGGTCGAGCGTGGGCCACTTAGTTCCAGCCGGGGCTACAAAGCGGGACTCTGACTCAGAATAAAAATACCAACCATCCACCACCACCACAACCACAGGCAGTGCTCAGGTGCTCAGTCTGTCATCCTGTCCTTTCAGATGCCCACGCAAGTGAATGACCTGAGGCTGTGCAATTGATAGCAGCTGGGGACATGGGGCGAAACCTCAATGTCACCATCACAAATAAATCTAAAGATTAGCCTAGCATGGTGTCACAGGCATGTGGTTCCAGCCACTTGGTGTCAAAGGCGGGAGGATATCCTGAGCCCGGCAGGTGGAGTATGAAGAGGCAGTGAGCATGCCCCTGCACTCTGACCTGTGTGACAGAGTGGGATTCTGACTCCAAATAATAATAATCACCACCACCACCATCCCTGCCACCCAGCATGAAGAGATACCCTCAGGGATGGGAGAAGAAAAGGCACTTTCTAATCTGTCATTTGCGGGAGTTTTCAAAGGTCCATCCCTCACCTTCAGCCACGTGCCCCAGAAGGTCAGCCTCCACTGTCCACATTTGTGCTCCACAGCAAAGATGCATGTGAGCTCATGGAACAGATGGCCCCGAGCTAGGGCCGCCGTCGGGCAAAGATCGTTCAAGGCAGTCCAGCAATTCCATGGCCTTCCCAGGCTCCTGTCGCACTGTCTGCCAACTTCGGGCAGGGAGAGGGCCCCTTCCTCTCCTGATCTCCCCATTTTCTGCAGACCACGTGGCCATTTCCTGCAGAGCCATAGACGCAAGTAGTGACACACGTGGAGGCATCTTTTTTGTCACCAGAGTCTCCATCAGACGATCTGGGACATAGCAGTACGATCATGGATACTGGTACCTCGACCTGTGGGGTTAAGTCAGTCCTCCCCTTCAGCTCCCGAGCATCCAGGACTCTGGGGACCACCACGCCAGACTCGATTTTGGAGACCTCTCACTGAAATAAGGTCTCGTCACTTTACCTGGGCTTGTCTCTAAATCTTGGGCACAGGCAGACTCCTGCCTCGACCTCCCAGGTCGCGGGACTAACGGCCGTTTGCAACAGTGCCTGACCTGGATTCACACATACTGTCAGTGGGGGCTATGCAAAGGAACGCCCCAGGATCGAGGCCACTGCATTCCATGTAGCCGGGTCTGTGGGTGCCACCATGCGCAACACCCCTTTTTGGATTCCAGTTAGCAATGAGGTCTTCCTATATTGCCAAGGCTGGTCTCGAAACCCCAATCTCAAGCAGTCCCCCACCTTGGCCGCAATAAGCCACAGCACGATTGTCTGCCTATCCACCATCTTTCAGGAACTCTAGGCCCAATCCGGGGTCTCCTTCCCCAATGTTCTCTGTCTGTTCACGATGATCCCTACTCCATAGACAAATGGATGCTCTTCTTTTTTATCCTTTTTTCCTTTTTTTCGTAGAGTCTAAGTCTCATTCTGTCAGCCAGGCTGGAGGGTGGTGGTTCACTCCCGGACACTGCTGCTGTGGATTTCTGGGCTCTGGTGAGCCTTTCCATGGCCTTTCAAGGAGCCAGAATGACAGGCACATGACACCATGCCCGGATCATTTGGAATGGAATGTATAAAAGAGGTCTCGCCAAGTTGCGGGTGCAGGTCTTGACCAGTGGGTTTGTGCCAGCCTCTAGTCAGGGTTTCCAAAGCTCTGGGATGACAAAGTTGAGCCCCCGAGCCTGGCCTCGATCCTTCATCCAAAATGAACCAGCATGCATGGTGTGGCTGCTCCGTGTGGAATCCCAATTCCCTGGGAGCCGGAGACGGAAGGATGGTTGGAGCCCAGGAGGCCAAGGCCAGGTCGGGGCACACAGGGAGACCCCCATCTCCGCAGCC
>NW_007137416.1:0-4548 GCF_000164805.1 Carlito syrichta | reverse complement strand
ATCTCAGCCTGTAATCCCGTGCCTTTGGGAGGCTGAGGTGAGTGGATTGCCTGAGCCCACGGGTTTGAGACCCGCCTGGGCAGCGAGACCTCATCTCTACAATAAATCAAAAAATCAGCCGGGCGTGGTAGCACATGTCTGTACTTCTGGCTACTTGGAAGGCTGAGGCGGAAGAATCGCTGGAGCCCAGCAGGCTGCGGTGGCCGGGAGCAGTCACTGCACTCCAGTCTGGGAGACAGAGTGAGACTCCAACTCAAAAAAAAAAAAAAGTATGACACAAAGTACAATTTTTATGATTTGTCTAGCCATTTCTCTTGGAATGTGAATCTGGTGCCTTAAAGACTCAGATTTTTGGTGATGAATTTTATGGTATTGCTGAGCATCATTGACTAAAGAGCCCACAAGGAGAGGGCACATGACCGATTATTTCAAGGCATCTGCTAATTGATTATCTTGATGTAGAGGTCCAGGGAGTCCTGAATGAAATCTAATATGACCGATGAAAAATGATTGGTTTCTAACAATTATTAGTTGCTGTAATTGGATAAGTAAATCAAGAATAGTTGCCTTATTAACAGGAATGGTGGCTTTTTAAAATATGAGACAACAGCCCTTTTATATAACAGGAATCAATACAGAAAGACAATTTTCTCCTCTTCAACCAAGACGGTCACAAATAAAAATCCCTCCTCCGCTGGCGCCACTTGCCAGAGGTCTTGTGGCACCAAGATGCAAATTTAAATTATCTGGATATTTTGATTCATGATACCCAGCTGCTGCTTCCTTTCAAGCTTTTCCTTATCCTCAGGGTTAGAGGATCATCATCAACAGGGGCAGTGGCTAACATTGCCTGAGAAAGAACAGGAATTAGTAAGAGAGTTCTTTCACCTGGTTCCACTTTTACTCTAGTAGTCATTTTATCAATCTCTTGTGGATCTAAGACATCTCTAATTATTTTCCATAATGCAAAAGTGTCTACAGGCACTCGTTCCGGATTGTGGAGAGTGTACTAAACTTTCAATTTTTCCCCAACCTTTGTCCATGTTTCTGAACTAATGATGTCTTCTTCAGGGAACCAGGGGCACTGTTCTTACACAAAATGTAGAAAACAAGATAATCGTGTACAGGAAACTTTAATTCCTCTTTTAGAGTGCATATGCATCAACATACTTATGTACACTTTTTTTTCTTTAAATTTACTGTGACCCATGTTCATATCATGTCTTTAAAACTGCTTACCCGTCTTAGCTTTGCTCTACCAAGGGGTCTGCAGCACCCTAGGCAAGGCTTTATCCATTCAGATTAAATAAAGGTTTTACTTTCAGGTCCCTGTTCAGGCACCACTTGCCGGGGTCCCGCTCCAGCAGGTCTGGGCTTCCTGAAGGAGGAATGGTGTTGGCATGGGAGAAAACTTCGACACTGACTCTGATGTTATGCAGGACATTTGCCCATCTATTTTTCTTTTCATTTTTTTTATATTTTAAGTTACATACAGTTTGGCCTTAAAACTCAGACGTCTTTATTTTTTTTTAATCTTTGTTCTAATGGCGATGAAATACTGTCTTCCCTCAAATTTGTGACAATGTATCCACCAATAGAGTCTTAAAGCATGTAATTTTTCACAACGTGTTTTTTGTAACTATTCACCCTAACCATCTAAACTGTTAACAACTTAATGACTAACCTATGTTTTCCTAACATTTTATTGTTTCTATACACTATTACAAAGTCTATTCTACTATTTCATCCTTTCTATATTAATCACCTACTCTAAAATGCAAAAAGTTTGTGTATACTGAAAGTTATACGACCATCCATCTGTTTTCTTGCAAAAATTGCTGCACCTAAAATTAAAGCACTCGTAATCTTCACAACAACCTTTTTCGTTATGCTATAAATACCTATATAACACTTCACAATTAGCAAAATGAATACAACATCCCCAAAGCTCTCTTATTAGAAACCAACTTAAAAAAACTAAAGTTAATAAGCCTATTATGATGCCAAACATGATGCTTATAATTTGCATCCATAGTCCCCTGAGAGGGATAAGGAGAGCACTAATGTACAGTCAACCCAAGGCTCCCAGGGGTAGGAGATTGCCACCCGCAATTTTTAGTCTTGTGGTGGGTTAAAACACCAAAAGGGCAGGGACAGAGAAATTCAAATGGAAGGTCATATCTCAGCAGAAAAATTTCCATTTCACTCATTGCTTGTCTCTACTAAAAGATTCTTTTAAGGGACTACTATTTTCTTTCATCTCCCAACTCTCCAGGTACCGAGGGTGAACATAACAAGATGAGTAGTAGAAGCAGGACCAATAGCTGCCCAGAGGTGCCCTGCAACCTGGAGTTTTTGGCTTTCTGGATCCTGTTAACGTGAAGGCCTCTATGGTTGGCTCCTGACACCAGGTCATTGGAAGTGAGCGGACCTCTTGGTGGGGCCCTGAGTGGAGATTGGATGCCAGGTGCAAGGACTCATGCCTGTCATTCTGGTCATCTGGGAGGTTGAGGCGAAAGGATTGCATGAACCTCCATGTTCAATACCAGCCCGGGCACCATGGCGAGACCTTGTCTCTACAAAAAGCCAAAATATTAGCTGGGCATGGTGGCATGTGCCATCATTCTGGCCATTTGGGAGGGTGGAAAGGGATGATCACCAGACCCCAGGCAGTGGAGGACGTGGAGGTCGAGCGTGGGCCACTTAGTTCCAGCCGGGGCTACAAAGCGGGACTCTGACTCAGAATAAAAATACCAACCATCCACCACCACCACAACCACAGGCAGTGCTCAGGTGCTCAGTCTGTCATCCTGTCCTTTCAGATGCCCACGCAAGTGAATGACCTGAGGCTGTGCAATTGATAGCAGCTGGGGACATGGGGCGAAACCTCAATGTCACCATCACAAATAAATCTAAAGATTAGCCTAGCATGGTGTCACAGGCATGTGGTTCCAGCCACTTGGTGTCAAAGGCGGGAGGATATCCTGAGCCCGGCAGGTGGAGTATGAAGAGGCAGTGAGCATGCCCCTGCACTCTGACCTGTGTGACAGAGTGGGATTCTGACTCCAAATAATAATAATCACCACCACCACCATCCCTGCCACCCAGCATGAAGAGATACCCTCAGGGATGGGAGAAGAAAAGGCACTTTCTAATCTGTCATTTGCGGGAGTTTTCAAAGGTCCATCCCTCACCTTCAGCCACGTGCCCCAGAAGGTCAGCCTCCACTGTCCACATTTGTGCTCCACAGCAAAGATGCATGTGAGCTCATGGAACAGATGGCCCCGAGCTAGGGCCGCCGTCGGGCAAAGATCGTTCAAGGCAGTCCAGCAATTCCATGGCCTTCCCAGGCTCCTGTCGCACTGTCTGCCAACTTCGGGCAGGGAGAGGGCCCCTTCCTCTCCTGATCTCCCCATTTTCTGCAGACCACGTGGCCATTTCCTGCAGAGCCATAGACGCAAGTAGTGACACACGTGGAGGCATCTTTTTTGTCACCAGAGTCTCCATCAGACGATCTGGGACATAGCAGTACGATCATGGATACTGGTACCTCGACCTGTGGGGTTAAGTCAGTCCTCCCCTTCAGCTCCCGAGCATCCAGGACTCTGGGGACCACCACGCCAGACTCGATTTTGGAGACCTCTCACTGAAATAAGGTCTCGTCACTTACCTGGGCTTGTCTCTAAATCTTGGGCACAGGCAGACTTCTGCCTCGACCTCTCAGGTCACGGGACTAACGGCCATTTGCAACAGTGCGTGACCTGGATTCACACATACTGTCAGTGGGGGCTATGCAAAGGAACGCCCCAGGATCGAGGCCACTGCATTCCATGTAGCCGGGTCTGTGGGTGCCACCATGCGCAACACCCCTTTTTGGATTCCAGTTAGCAATGAGGTCTTCCTATATTGCCAAGGCTGGTCTCGAAACCCCAATCTCAAGCAGTCCCCCACCTTGGCCGCAATAAGCCACAGCACGATTGTCTGCCTATCCACCATCTTTCAGGAACTCTAGGCCCAATCCGGGGTCTCCTTCCCCAATGTTCTCTGTCTGTTCACGATGATCCCTACTCCATAGACAAATGGATGCTCTTCTTTTTTATCCTTTTTTCCTTTTTTTCGTAGAGTCTAAGTCTCATTCTGTCAGCCAGGCTGGAGGATGGTGGTTCACTCCCGGACACTGCTGCTGTGGATTTCTGGGCTCTGGTGAGCCTTTCCATGGCCTTTCAAGGAGCCAGAATGACAGGCACATGACACCATGCCCGGATCATTTGGAATGGAATGTATAAAAGAGGTCTCGCCAAGTTGTGGGTGCAGGTCTTGACCAGTGGGTTTGTGCCAGCCTCTAGTCAGGGTTTCCAAAGCTCTGGGATGACAAAGTTGAGCCCCCGAGCCTGGCCTCGATCCTTCATCCAAAATGAACCAGCATGCATGGTGTGGCTGCTCCGTGTGGAATCCCAATTCCCTGGGAGCCGGAGACGGAAGGATGGTTGGAGCCCAGGAGGCCAAGGCCAGGTCGGGGCACACAGGGAGACCCCCATCTCCGCAGCC
>NW_007137415.1:0-4422 GCF_000164805.1 Carlito syrichta | reverse complement strand
GGAGCAGCCACTGCACTTCCAGTCTGGGAGACAGAGTGCGACTCCAACTCAAAAATAAAAAAAAAAAAGAAGTATGACACAAAGTACAATTTTTATGATTTGTCTAGCCATTTCTCTTGGAATGTGAATCTGGTGCCTTAAAGACTCAGAGTTTTGGTGATGAATTTTATGGTATTGCTGAGCTTGATTGACTAAAGAGCCCACAAGGAGAGGGCACATGACCGATTATGTCAAGGCATCTGCTAATTGATTATCTTGATGTAGAGGTCCAGGGAGTCCTGAATGAAATCTAATATGACCGATGAAAAATGATTGGTTTCTAACAATTATTAGTTGCTGTAATTGGATAAGTAAATCAAGAATAGTTGCCTTATTAACAGGAATGGTGGCTTTTTAAAATATGAGACAACAGCCCTTTTATATAACAGGAATCAATACAGAAAGACAATTTTCTCCTCTTCAATCAAGACGGTCACAAATAAAAATCCCTCCCCGCTGGCGCCACTTGCCAGAGGTCTTGTGGCACCAAGATGCAAATTTAAATTATCTGGATATTTTGATTCATGATACCCAGCTGCTGCTTCTTTCAAGCTTTTCCTTATCCTCAGGGTTAGAGGATCATCATCAACAGGGGCAGTGGCTAACATTGCCTGAGAAAGAACAGGAATTAGTAAGAGAGTTCTTTCACCTGGTTCCACTTTTACTCTAGTAGTCATTTTATCAATCTCTTGTGGATCTAAGACATCTCTAATTATTTTCCATAATGCAAAAGTGTCTACAGGCACTCGTTCCGGATTGTGGAGAGTGTACTAAACTTTCAATTTTTCCCCAACCTTTGTCCATGTTTCTGAACTAATGATGTCTTCTTCAGGGAACCAGGGGCACTGTTCTTACACAAAATGTAGAAAACAAGATAATCGTGTACAGGAAACTTTAATTCCTCTTTTAGAGTGCATATGCATCAACATACTTATGTACACTTTTTTTTCTTTAAATTTACTGTGACCCATGTTCATATCATGTCTTTAAAACTGCTTACCCGTCTTAGCTTTGCTCTACCAAGGGGTCTGCAGCACCCTAGGCAAGGCTTTATCCATTCAGATTAAATAAAGGTTTTACTTTCAGGTCCCTGTTCAGGCACCACTTGCCGGGGTCCCGCTCCAGCAGGTCTGGGCTTCCTGAAGGAGGAATGGTGTTGGCATGGGAGAAAACTTCGACACTGACTCTGATGTTATGCAGGACATTTGCCCATCTATTTTTCTTTTCATTTTTTTTATATTTTAAGTTACATACAGTTTGGCCTTAAAACTCAGACGTCTTTATTTTTTTTTAATCTTTGTTCTAATGGCGATGAAATACTGTCTTCCCTCAAATTTGTGACAATGTATCCACCAATAGAGTCTTAAAGCATGTAATTTTTCACAACGTGTTTTTTGTAACTATTCACCCTAACCATCTAAACTGTTAACAACTTAATGACTAACCTATGTTTTCCTAACATTTTATTGTTTCTATACACTATTACAAAGTCTATTCTACTATTTCATCCTTTCTATATTAATCACCTACTCTAAAATGCAAAAAGTTTGTGTATACTGAAAGTTATACGACCATCCATCTGTTTTCTTGCAAAAATTGCTGCACCTAAAATTAAAGCACTCGTAATCTTCACAACAACCTTTTTCGTTATGCTATAAATACCTATATAACACTTCACAATTAGCAAAATGAATACAACATCCCCAAAGCTCTCTTATTAGAAACCAACTTAAAAAAACTAAAGTTAATAAGCCTATTATGATGCCAAACATGATGCTTATAATTTGCATCCATAGTCCCCTGAGAGGGATAAGGAGAGCACTGATGTACAGTCAACCCAAGGCTCCCAGGGGTAGGAGATTGCCACCCGCAATTTTTAGTCTTGTGGTGGGTTAAAACACCAAAAGGGCAGGGACAGAGAAATTCAAATGGAAGGTCATATCTCAGCAGAAAAATTTCCATTTCACTCATTGCTTGTCTCTACTAAAAGATTCTTTTAAGGGACTACTATTTTCTTTCATCTCCCAACTCTCCAGGTACCGAGGGTGAACATAACAAGATGAGTAGTAGAAGCAGGGCCAATAGCTGCCCAGAGGTGCCCTGCAACCTGGAGTTTTTGGCTTTCTGGATCCTGTTAACGTGAAGGCCTCTATGGTTGGCTCCTGACACCAGGTCATTGGAAGTGAGCGGACCTCTTGGTGGGGCCCTGAGTGGAGATTGGATGCCAGGTGCAAGGACTCATGCCTGTCATTCTGGTCATCTGGGAGGTTGAGGCGAAAGGATTGCATGAACCTCCATGTTCAATACCAGCCCGGGCACCATGGCGAGACCTTGTCTCTACAAAAAGCCAAAATATTAGCTGGGCATGGTGGCATGTGCCATCATTCTGGCCATTTGGGAGGGTGGAAAGGGATGATCACCAGACCCCAGGCAGTGGAGGACGTGGAGGTCGAGCGTGGGCCACTTAGTTCCAGCCGGGGCTACAAAGCGGGACTCTGACTCAGAATAAAAATACCAACCATCCACCACCACCACAACCACAGGCAGTGCTCAGGTGCTCAGTCTGTCATCCTGTCCTTTCAGATGCCCACGCAAGTGAATGACCTGAGGCTGTGCAATTGATAGCAGCTGGGGACATGGGGCGAAACCTCAATGTCACCATCACAAATAAATCTAAAGATTAGCCTAGCATGGTGTCACAGGCATGTGGTTCCAGCCACTTGGTGTCAAAGGCGGGAGGATATCCTGAGCCCGGCAGGTGGAGTATGAAGAGGCAGTGAGCATGCCCCTGCACTCTGACCTGTGTGACAGAGTGGGATTCTGACTCCAAATAATAATAATCACCACCACCACCATCCCTGCCACCCAGCATGAAGAGATACCCTCAGGGATGGGAGAAGAAAAGGCACTTTCTAATCTGTCATTTGCGGGAGTTTTCAAAGGTCCATCCCTCACCTTCAGCCACGTGCCCCAGAAGGTCAGCCTCCACTGTCCACATTTGTGCTCCACAGCAAAGATGCATGTGAGCTCATGGAACAGATGGCCCCGAGCTAGGGCCGCCGTCGGGCAAAGATCGTTCAAGGCAGTCCAGCAATTCCATGGCCTTCCCAGGCTCCTGTCGCACTGTCTGCCAACTTCGGGCAGGGAGAGGGCCCCTTCCTCTCCTGATCTCCCCATTTTCTGCAGACCACGTGGCCATTTCCTGCAGAGCCATAGACGCAAGTAGTGACACACGTGGAGGCATCTTTTTTGTCACCAGAGTCTCCATCAGACGATCTGGGACATAGCAGTACGATCATGGATACTGGTACCTCGACCTGTGGGGTTAAGTCAGTCCTCCCCTTCAGCTCCCGAGCATCCAGGACTCTGGGGACCACCACGCCAGACTCGATTTTGGAGACCTCTCACTGAAATAAGGTCTCGTCACTTTACCTGGGCTTGTCTCTAAATCTTGGGCACAGGCAGACTCCTGCCTCGACCTCCCAGGTCGCGGGACTAACGGCCGTTTGCAACAGTGCCTGACCTGGATTCACACATACTGTCAGTGGGGGCTATGCAAAGGAACGCCCCAGGATCGAGGCCACTGCATTCCATGTAGCCGGGTCTGTGGGTGCCACCATGCGCAACACCCCTTTTTGGATTCCAGTTAGCAATGAGGTCTCCCTACATTGCCAAGGCTGGTCTCGAAACCCCAATCTCAAGCAGTCCTCCACCTTGGCCGCAATAAGCCACAGCACGATTGTCTGCCTATCCACCATCTTTCAGGAACTCTAGGCCCAATCCGGGGTCTCCTTCCCAAATGTTCTCTGTCTGTTCACGATGATCCCTACTCCATAGACAAATGGATGCTCTTCTTTTTTATCCTTTTTTCCTTTTTTTCGTAGAGTCTAAGTCTCATTCTGTCAGCCAGGCTGGAGGGTGGTGGTTCACTCCTGGACACTGCTGCTGTGGATTTCTGGGCTCTGGTGAGCCTTTCCATGGCCTTTCAAGGAGCCAGAATGACAGGCACATGACACCATGCCCGGATCATTTGGAATGGAATGTATAAAAGAGGTCTCGCCAAGTTGTGGGTGCAAGTCTTGACCAGTGGGTTTGTGCCAGCCTCTATTCAGGGTTTCCAAAGCTCTGGGATGACAAAGCTGAGCCCCCAAACCTGGCCTCGATCCTTCATCCAAAATGAACCAGCATGCCTGGCGTGGCTGCTCCATGTGGAATCCCAATTCCCTGGGAGCCAGAGGCGGAAGGATGGTTGGAGCCCAGGAGGCCAAGGCCAGGTCGGGGCACACAGGGAGACCCCCATCTCCGCAGCCATCCAAACACGTGGTCTGGTGTAAAGGTGCCCGTCATCTCGGCCACTCTTGAGCCTGAGGCAGCAGGATTGAC
>NW_007137414.1:0-4849 GCF_000164805.1 Carlito syrichta | reverse complement strand
GGAGCAGCCACTGCACTTCCAGTCTGGGAGACAGAGTGCGACTCCAACTCAAAAATAAAAAAAAAAAAGAAGTATGACACAAAGTACAATTTTTATGATTTGTCTAGCCATTTCTCTTGGAATGTGAATCTGGTGCCTTAAAGACTCAGAGTTTTGGTGATGAATTTTATGGTATTGCTGAGCTTGATTGACTAAAGAGCCCACAAGGAGAGGGCACATGACCGATTATGTCAAGGCATCTGCTAATTGATTATCTTGATGTAGAGGTCCAGGGAGTCCTGAATGAAATCTAATATGACCGATGAAAAATGATTGGTTTCTAACAATTATTAGTTGCTGTAATTGGATAAGTAAATCAAGAATAGTTGCCTTATTAACAGGAATGGTGGCTTTTTAAAATATGAGACAACAGCCCTTTTATATAACAGGAATCAATACAGAAAGACAATTTTCTCCTCTTCAATCAAGACGGTCACAAATAAAAATCCCTCCCCGCTGGCGCCACTTGCCAGAGGTCTTGTGGCACCAAGATGCAAATTTAAATTATCTGGATATTTTGATTCATGATACCCAGCTGCTGCTTCTTTCAAGCTTTTCCTTATCCTCAGGGTTAGAGGATCATCATCAACAGGGGCAGTGGCTAACATTGCCTGAGAAAGAACAGGAATTAGTAAGAGAGTTCTTTCACCTGGTTCCACTTTTACTCTAGTAGTCATTTTATCAATCTCTTGTGGATCTAAGACATCTCTAATTATTTTCCATAATGCAAAAGTGTCTACAGGCACTCGTTCCGGATTGTGGACAGTGTACTAAACTTTCAATTTTTCCCCAACCTTTGTCCATGTTTCTGAACTAATGATGTCTTCTTCAGGGAACCAGGGGCACTGTTCTTACACAAAATGTAGAAAACAAGATAATCGTGTATAGGAAATTTTAATTCCTCTTTTAGAGTGCATATGCATCAACATACTTATGTACACTTTTTTTTCTTTAAATTTACTGTGACCCATGTTCATATCATGTCTTTAAAACTGCTTACCCGTCTTAGCTTTGCTCTACCAAGGGGTCTGCAGCACCCTAGGCAAGGCTTTATCCATTCAGATTAAATAAAGGTTTTACTTTCAGGTCCCTGTTCAGGCACCACTTGCCGGGGTCCCGCTCCAGCAGGTCTGGGCTTCCTGAAGGAGGAATGGTGTTGGCATGGGAGAAAACTTCGACACTGACTCTGATGTTATGCAGGATATTTGCCCATCTATTTTTCTTTTCATTTTTTTTATATTTTAAGTTACATACAGTTTGGCCTTAAAACTCAGACGTCTTTATTTTTTTTTAATCTTTGTTCTAATGGCGATGAAATACTGTCTTCCCTCAAATTTGTGACAATGTATCCACCAATAGAGTCTTAAAGCATGTAATTTTTCACAACGTGTTTTTTGTAACTATTCACCCTAACCATCTAAACTGTTAACAACTTAATGACTAACCTATGTTTTCCTAACATTTTATTGTTTCTATACACTATTACAAAGTCTATTCTACTATTTCATCCTTTCTATATTAATCACCTACTCTAAAATGCAAAAAGTTTGTGTATACTGAAAGTTATACGACCATCCATCTGTTTTCTTGCAAAAATTGCTGCACCTAAAATTAAAGCACTCGTAATCTTCACAACAACCTTTTTCGTTATGCTATAAATACCTATATAACACTTCACAATTAGCAAAATGAATACAACATCCCCAAAGCTCTCTTATTAGAAACCAACTTAAAAAAACTAAAGTTAATAAGCCTATTATGATGCCAAACATGATGCTTATAATTTGCATCCATAGTCCCCTGAGAGGGATAAGGAGAGCACTGATGTACAGTCAACCCAAGGCTCCCAGGGGTAGGAGATTGCCACCCGCAATTTTTAGTCTTGTGGTGGGTTAAAACACCAAAAGGGCAGGGACAGAGAAATTCAAATGGAAGGTCATATCTCAGCAGAAAAATTTCCATTTCACTCATTGCTTGTCTCTACTAAAAGATTCTTTTAAGGGACTACTATTTTCTTTCATCTCCCAACTCTCCAGGTACCGAGGGTGAACATAACAAGATGAGTAGTAGAAGCAGGACCAATAGCTGCCCAGAGGTGCCCTGCAACCTGGAGTTTTTGGCTTTCTGGATCCTGTTAACGTGAAGGCCTCTATGGTTGGCTCCTGACACCAGGTCATTGGAAGTGAGCGGACCTCTTGGTGGGGCCCTGAGTGGAGATTGGATGCCAGGTGCAAGGACTCATGCCTGTCATTCTGGTCATCTGGGAGGTTGAGGCGAAAGGATTGCATGAACCTCCATGTTCAATACCAGCCCGGGCACCATGGCGAGACCTTGTCTCTACAAAAAAGCCAAAATATTAACTGGGCATGGTGGCATGTGCCATCATTCTGGCCATTTGGGAGGGTGGAAAGGGATGATCACCAGACCCCAGGCAGTGGAGGACGTGGAGGTCGAGCGTGGGCCACTTAGTTCCAGCCGGGGCTACAAAGCGGGACTCTGACTCAGAATAAAAATACCAACCATCCACCACCACCACAACCACAGGCAGTGCTCAGGTGCTCAGTCTGTCATCCTGTCCTTTCAGATGCCCACGCAAGTGAATGACCTGAGGCTGTGCAATTGATAGCAGCTGGGGACATGGGGCGAAACCTCAATGTCACCATCACAAATAAATCTAAAGATTAGCCTAGCATGGTGTCACAGGCATGTGGTTCCAGCCACTTGGTGTCAAAGGCGGGAGGATATCCTGAGCTCGGCAGGTGGAGTATGAAGAGGCAGTGAGCATGCCCCTGCACTCTGACCTGTGTGACAGAGTGGGATTCTGACTCCAAATAATAATAATCACCACCACCACCATCCCTGCCACCCAGCATGAAGAGATACCCTCAGGGATGGGAGAAGAAAAGGCACTTTCTAATCTGTCATTTGCGGGAGTTTTCAAAGGTCCATCCCTCACCTTCAGCCACGTGCCCCAGAAGGTCAGCCTCCACTGTCCACATTTGTGCTCCACAGCAAAGATGCATGTGAGCTCATGGAACAGATGGCCCCGAGCTAGGGCCGCCGTCGGGCAAAGATCGTTCAAGGCAGTCCAGCAATTCCATGGCCTTCCCAGGCTCCTGTCGCACTGTCTGCCAACTTCGGGCAGGGAGAGGGCCCCTTCCTCTCCTGATCTCCCCATTTTCTGCAGACCACGTGGCCATTTCCTGCAGAGCCATAGACGCAAGTAGTGACACACGTGGAGGCATCTTTTTTGTCACCAGAGTCTCCATCAGACGATCTGGGACATAGCAGTACGATCATGGATACTGGTACCTCGACCTGTGGGGTTAAGTCAGTCCTCCCCTTCAGCTCCCGAGCATCCAGGACTCTGGGGACCACCACGCCAGACTCGATTTTGGAGACCTCTCACTGAAATAAGGTCTCGTCACTTTACCTGGGCTTGTCTCTAAATCTTGGGCACAGGCAGACTCCTGCCTCGACCTCCCAGGTCGCGGGACTAACGGCCGTTTGCAACAGTGCCTGACCTGGATTCACACATACTGTCAGTGGGGGCTATGCAAAGGAACGCCCCAGGATCGAGGCCACTGCATTCCATGTAGCCGGGTCTGTGGGTGCCACCATGCGCAACACCCCTTTTTGGATTCCAGTTAGCAATGAGGTCTTCCTATATTGCCAAGGCTGGTCTCGAAACCCCAATCTCAAGCAGTCCCCCACCTTGGCCGCAATAAGCCACAGCACGATTGTCTGCCTATCCACCATCTTTCACGAACTCTAGGCCCAATCCGGGGTCTCCTTCCCCAATGTTCTCTGTCTGTTCACGATGATCCCTACTCCATAGACAAATGGATGCTCTTCTTTTTTATCCTTTTTTCCTTTTTTTCGTAGAGTCTAAGTCTCATTCTGTCAGCCAGGCTGGAGGATGGTGGTTCACTCCCGGACACTGCTGCTGTGGATTTCTGGGCTCTGGTGAGCCTTTCCATGGCCTTTCAAGGAGCCAGAATGACAGGCACATGACACCATGCCCGGATCATTTGGAATGGAATGTATAAAAGAGGTCTCGCCAAGTTGCGGGTGCAGGTCTTGACCAGTGGGTTTGTGCCAGCCTCTAGTCAGGGTTTCCAAAGCTCTGGGATGACAAAGTTGAGCCCCCGAGCCTGGCCTCGATCCTTCATCCAAAATGAACCAGCATGCATGGTGTGGCTGCTCCGTGTGGAATCCCAATTCCCTGGGAGCCGGAGACGGAAGGATGGTTGGAGCCCAGGAGGCCAAGGCCAGGTCGGGGCACACAGGGAGACCCCCATCTCTGCAGCCATCCAAACACGTGGTCTGGTGTAAAGGTGCCCGTCATCTAGGCCACTCTTGAGCCTGAGGCAGCAGGATTGACAGAGCCCATGATTTCAAGGCTGGCAGTGAATGACGGTCATGTCCCCGAGTGCCAGCCTGAACAACAGAGCTATACCCTGTCTCCAAAAACATAAAAATCGTACAGATTCTCAACTGCATATGTTTTTTTTACAGGGCGACTGGCTTTAGAGCCAGGAAAAAATCGGATTGGGGGAAAGAAATGTCCATGGGTGATGGATGTGTCCATGGGCTTTTTTGGCAGAAGGTCCTTGTTGCTGAGTCAGAGGGTCAGACTGCGAGGGGCACATTTCTGACCTAAGAGAGGAGAGCTGGCATGAACCCAGCCAGGGAGCCAAGGGAATTCCCGCACTTATTCGAGGACAAGAACTGGAGGGGATTTGGGGCTGGAATGTGAGAAGCTTGGTGGACCCTCCCATGTGAGGGGGTGGGGAGGAAGAACTGAGGG
>NW_007137413.1:0-5086 GCF_000164805.1 Carlito syrichta | reverse complement strand
GGAGCAGCCACTGCACTTCCAGTCTGGGAGACAGAGTGCGACTCCAACTCAAAAATAAAAAAAAAAAAGAAGTATGACACAAAGTACAATTTTTATGATTTGTCTAGCCATTTCTCTTGGAATGTGAATCTGGTGCCTTAAAGACTCAGAGTTTTGGTGATGAATTTTATGGTATTGCTGAGTTTCATTGACTAAAGAGCCCACAAGGAGAGGGCACATGACCGATTATGTCAAGGCATCTGCTAATTGATTATCTTGATGTAGAGGTCCAGGGAGTCCTGAATGAAATCTAATATGACCGATGAAAAATGATTGGTTTCTAACAATTATTAGTTGCTGTAATTGGATAAGTAAATCAAGAATAGTTGCCTTATTAACAGGAATGGTGGCTTTTTAAAATATGAGACAACAGCCCTTTTATATAACAGGAATCAATACAGAAAGACAATTTTCTCCTCTTCAATCAAGACGGTCACAAATAAAAATCCCTCCCCGCTGGCACCACTTGCCAGAGGTCTTGTGGCACCAAGATGCAAATTTAAATTATCTGGATATTTTGATTCATGATACCCAGCTGCTGCTTCTTTCAAGCTTTTCCTTATCCTCAGGGTTAGAGGATCATCATCAACAGGGGCAGTGGCTAACATTGCCTGAGAAAGAACAGGAATTAGTAAGAGAGTTCTTTCACCTGGTTCCACTTTTACTCTAGTAGTCATTTTATCAATCTCTTGTGGATCTAAGACATCTCTAATTATTTTCCATAATGCAAAAGTGTCTACAGGCACTCGTTCCGGATTGTGGAGAGTGTACTAAACTTTCAATTTTTCCCCAACCTCTGTCCATGTTTCTGAACTAATGATGTCTTCTTCAGGGAACCAGGGGCACTGTTCTTACACAAAATGTAGAAAACAAGATAATCGTGTACAGGAAACTTTAATTCCTCTTTTAGAGTGCATATGCATCAACATACTTATGTACACTTTTTTTTCTTTAAATTTACTGTGACCCATGTTCATATCATGTCTTTAAAACTGCTTACCCGTCTTAGCTTTGCTCTACCAAGGGGTCTGCAGCACCCTAGGCAAGGCTTTATCCATTCAGATTAAATAAAGGTTTTACTTTCAGGTCCCTGTTCAGGCACCACTTGCCGGGGTCCCGCTCCAGCAGGTCTGGGCTTCCTGAAGGAGGAATGGTGTTGGCATGGGAGAAAACTTCGACACTGACTCTGATGTTATGCAGGACATTTGCCCATCTATTTTTCTTTTCATTTTTTTTATATTTTAAGTTACATACAGTTTGGCCTTAAAACTCAGACGTCTTTATTTTTTTTTAATCTTTGTTCTAATGGCGATGAAATACTGTCTTCCCTCAAATTTGTGACAATGTATCCACCAATAGAGTCTTAAAGCATGTAATTTTTCACAACGTGTTTTTTGTAACTATTCACCCTAACCATCTAAACTGTTAACAACTTAATGACTAACCTATGTTTTCCTAACATTTTATTGTTTCTATACACTATTACAAAGTCTATTCTACTATTTCATCCTTTCTATATTAATCACCTACTCTAAAATGCAAAAAGTTTGTGTATACTGAAAGTTATACGACCATCCATCTGTTTTCTTGCAAAAATTGCTGCACCTAAAATTAAAGCACTCGTAATCTTCACAACAACCTTTTTCGTTATGCTATAAATACCTATATAACACTTCACAATTAGCAAAATGAATACAACATCCCCAAAGCTCTCTTATTAGAAACCAACTTAAAAAAACTAAAGTTAATAAGCCTATTATGATGCCAAACATGATGCTTATAATTTGCATCCATAGTCCCCTGAGAGGGATAAGGAGAGCACTAATGTACAGTCAACCCAAGGCTCCCAGGGGTAGGAGATTGCCACCCGCAATTTTTAGTCTTGTGGTGGGTTAAAACACCAAAAGGGCAGGGACAGAGAAATTCAAATGGAAGGTCATATCTCAGCAGAAAAATTTCCATTTCACTCATTGCTTGTCTCTACTAAAAGATTCTTTTAAGGGACTACTATTTTCTTTCATCTCCCAACTCTCCAGGTACCGAGGGTGAACATAACAAGATGAGTAGTAGAAGCAGGACCAATAGCTGCCCAGAGGTGCCCTGCAACCTGGAGTTTTTGGCTTTCTGGATCCTGTTAACGTGAAGGCCTCTATGGTTGGCTCCTGACACCAGGTCATTGGAAGTGAGCGGACCTCTTGGTGGGGCCCTGAGTGGAGATTGGATGCCAGGTGCAAGGACTCATGCCTGTCATTCTGGTCATCTGGGAGGTTGAGGCGAAAGGATTGCATGAACCTCCATGTTCAATACCAGCCCGGGCACCATGGCGAGACCTTGTCTCTACAAAAAGCCAAAATATTAGCTGGGCATGGTGGCATGTGCCATCATTCTGGCCATTTGGGAGGGTGGAAAGGGATGATCACCAGACCCCAGGCAGTGGAGGACGTGGAGGTCGAGCGTGGGCCACTTAGTTCCAGCCGGGGCTACAAAGCGGGACTCTGACTCAGAATAAAAATACCAACCATCCACCACCACCACAACCACAGGCAGTGCTCAGGTGCTCAGTCTGTCATCCTGTCCTTTCAGATGCCCACGCAAGTGAATGACCTGAGGCTGTGCAATTGATAGCAGCTGGGGACATGGGGCGAAACCTCAATGTCACCATCACAAATAAATCTAAAGATTAGCCTAGCATGGTGTCACAGGCATGTGGTTCCAGCCACTTGGTGTCAAAGGCGGGAGGATATCCTGAGCCCGGCAGGTGGAGTATGAAGAGGCAGTGAGCATGCCCCTGCACTCTGACCTGTGTGACAGAGTGGGATTCTGACTCCAAATAATAATAATCACCACCACCACCATCCCTGCCACCCAGCATGAAGAGATACCCTCAGGGATGGGAGAAGAAAAGGCACTTTCTAATCTGTCATTTGCGGGAGTTTTCAAAGGTCCATCCCTCACCTTCAGCCACGTGCCCCAGAAGGTCAGCCTCCACTGTCCACATTTGTGCTCCACAGCAAAGATGCATGTGAGCTCATGGAACAGATGGCCCCGAGCTAGGGCCGCCGTCGGGCAAAGATCGTTCAAGGCAGTCCAGCAATTCCATGGCCTTCCCAGGCTCCTGTCGCACTGTCTGCCAACTTCGGGCAGGGAGAGGGCCCCTTCCTCTCCTGATCTCCCCATTTTCTGCAGACCACGTGGCCATTTCCTGCAGAGCCATAGACGCAAGTAGTGACACACGTGGAGGCATCTTTTTTGTCACCAGAGTCTCCATCAGACGATCTGGGACATAGCAGTACGATCATGGATACTGGTACCTCGACCTGTGGGGTTAAGTCAGTCCTCCCCTTCAGCTCCCGAGCATCCAGGACTCTGGGGACCACCACGCCAGACTCGATTTTGGAGACCTCTCACTGAAATAAGGTCTCGTCACTTTACCTGGGCTTGTCTCTAAATCTTGGGCACAGGCAGACTCCTGCCTCGACCTCCCAGGTCGCGGGACTAACGGCCGTTTGCAACAGTGCCTGACCTGGATTCACACATACTGTCAGTGGGGGCTATGCAAAGGAACGCCCCAGGATCGAGGCCACTGCATTCCATGTAGCCGGGTCTGTGGGTGCCACCATGCGCAACACCCCTTTTTGGATTCCAGTTAGCAATGAGGTCTTCCTATATTGCCAAGGCTGGTCTCGAAACCCCAATCTCAAGCAGTCCCCCACCTTGGCCGCAATAAGCCACAGCACGATTGTCTGCCTATCCACCATCTTTCAGGAACTCTAGGCCCAATCCGGGGTCTCCTTCCCCAATGTTCTCTGTCTGTTCACGATGATCCCTACTCCATAGACAAATGGATGCTCTTCTTTTTTATCCTTTTTTCCTTTTTTTCGTAGAGTCTAAGTCTCATTCTGTCAGCCAGGCTGGAGGGTGGTGGTTCACTCCCGGACACTGCTGCTGTGGATTTCTGGGCTCTGGTGAGCCTTTCCATGGCCTTTCAAGGAGCCAGAATGACAGGCACATGACACCATGCCCGGATCATTTGGAATGGAATGTATAAAAGAGGTCTCGCCAAGTTGCGGGTGCAGGTCTTGACCAGTGGGTTTGTGCCAGCCTCTAGTCAGGGTTTCCAAAGCTCTGGGATGACAAAGTTGAGCCCCCGAGCCTGGCCTCGATCCTTCATCCAAAATGAACCAGCATGCATGGTGTGGCTGCTCCGTGTGGAATCCCAATTCCCTGGGAGCCGGAGACGGAAGGATGGTTGGAGCCCAGGAGGCCAAGGCCAGGTCGGGGCACACAGGGAGACCCCCATCTCCGCAGCCATCCAAACACGTGGTCTGGTGTAAAGGTGCCCGTCATCTCGGCCACTCTTGAGCCTGAGGCAGCAGGATTGACAGAGCCCATGATTTCAAGGCTGGCAGTGAATAACGGTCATGTCCCCGAGTGCCAGCCTGAACAACAGAGCTATACCCTGTCTCCAAAAACATAAAAATCATACAGATTCTCAACTGCATGTGTTTTTTTTACAGGGCGACTGGCTTTAGAGCCAGGAAAAAATCGGATTGGGGGAAAGAAATGTCCATGGGTGATTGATGTGTCCATGGGCTTTTTTGGCAGAAGGTCCTTTTTGCTGAGTCAGAGGGTCAGACTGCGAGGGGCACATTTCTGACCTAAGAGAGGAGAGCTGGCATGAACCCAGCCAGGGAGCCAAGGGAATTCCCGCACTTATTTGAGGACAAGAACTGGAGGGGATTTGGGGCTGGAATGTGAGAAGCTTGGTGGACCCTCCCATGTGAGGGGGTGGGGAGGAAGAACTGAGGGTAGAAGGTTTGCAGGAAAATTTCTTTCTTTCTTTCTTTCTTTCTTTCTTTCTTTCTTTCTTTCTTTCTTTCTTTCTTTCTTTCTTTCTTTCTTTCTCTCTCTCTCTCTTTCTTTCTTTCTCTTTCCTCACTAGGTTGCCCAGGCTGCTCTCAAAATATCCAACTCGGGCCATCCTCTTGGCCTAGTCTTCCCAATTTGCTGCCATCACAGACTTTCCATTTGGTCAACATCCTGGTCT